>NC_133206.1:10411277-10483777 GCF_958299795.1 Porites lutea
ATAAATTATTCTAAATGCTTTAGCCAATGATTCCCAAAACACCTTCTTCATTGCCAAAAACTGGCATACCTTAAGGTAGAACTAAAAAAGCTGCCCTTGTTTGGTTCCTAAATTCATAAGTCTTGCACTGATAATCTGCCCATTTAATGCTGACATGGCAGTTATTCTTAAAATTGAACGGCCACCCACATGTAACACTTCCAAATTGATATCAGTGCCAAAACCAACAACATCACACCTCTTAAAAGCTGTTCAATGCTGTAAAAATAAACCCAACATTTTATCAAAAGCAAAGGATTCTTGTACTTGAAAATGTACACTGTCACTTAAGTTCTACAACAGCTTGTCTGACCTTTGCAAGTGTTTAAAACCAATGAAAATTCAACAGTTTGCAAAACATAGTGGGTAGTAAACTTTTTGGTAAATTTGAGAGGAAAATGAAATTTTCAATGCTTACCTCAGCCTAGACAAAGGTAAAAAATTAATGTTACAACTCTATGATGCTGTGGTAACAATTTTTTTGAATAAGGAAGTTTTAGGCCTTATAGATAGCACAAGAGAAGTGCAGTTTAAAAACAGTTGAAAGACTTTCCATTGGTGTCTATAACAGCTTCAAGTGACATAAAGAAGTCATCTTTCCTTTTAAAGGTTTTTGGCAAAGTTATTTCACATAAACATGTTGAGGCAAATGAGGCAGACTTTGAGCGAGAAGCTGATGAACTTCGTCGTTTGCTTGAGCCTCGCGCCGCCAATGATGGAAATGATCGCAGTAGTGCCTGAGTTACACTTTCCGATGAACCTGACGAACGCAAGGTGGCCGACGAGTTTGTGTTCGCTGACCTCGAGGCCATTTGAGCTGTAGGTGAAGGTGTCGTCAACTGATTTTCAACTTCGCTAGATGTACCGCTGTCATATTGATTTAGTATTCTGTTTGCTTGCCTTGCGATATTGGCCAAAGCTTCTAGAGCTTTGGTCCTCTCTCCCGCCATATTGAACACGAGTGCCTGAGTGAGATACTTCAGGCCTCGTGTAATTGACATGATGTGTCCAACTCGAGGCGCGCGATGCATCATACCATACGAAATGAAGTTTAGCACGCGAAATAAAGTTTAGCACACGGAATGCAGTTTAGAATGTCTTGGTGGCAAAAAGGTAACGGAGTTGTGAGTTCGGAATGAATTTTCGGAGTTTGCTATGGTTCCAACAAACTTACCATATGAAATAAAAAGTTTGGCATGTATTTTTGACGTTTAGCATATGAAATAAAAAGTTTGGCATGTACTTTTGACGTTTAGCATTTTATTTGACACATCGCAATAATGTCCAATACGGCGCCCCATACTTTAATTTCCACTCCTTGCATCTGGGTGTTCCCACTAGGTCATAACAACTTTATGATTATGATTATGTTTATGATTATGATTATGATCATTATGTCGCTAATGGGAACCAAACCTAAATCAGTATATATTACTAACTACAATGTGACCTAACGATAAAATATTATTTCAGAAAATTAAGTTTTAAACCTAAAAGGATATATACAATAAATTGAAAATATGAACTAGCAACTTGTTTGTGTGTGTGGTTTACTGATAGGGCTTTTAAGCTGTACCTCACAAACACAAAAAACAAGTTACTAGAAATATGTAATCGCATAAACCTCGCAAAGTTGTGAAGCCACGGTCAGCAGAAAGAATAAAGGGAAACAAGCCAAAGGGAAAAAAACTATTAGAAAAAACTGGATTAACAAACAAAAACTAAACAGAAAACAGCTTCGCGGGGAGTCGAACCTAGTTCATTTGCGCGTGCAAGCAAATCCTTGGCCACTGCGCCACGGTGCCACTGAGTTTTAGGTGAAGAAAATTTGTTATATTAAAACCATTTTTCTTTGCCGTAAACCCTGTTTGAAGCTGGTGAAGCTGTATTTATCATGAATTCAAAGACACTTTTAAGAAAAATTAGCTTTTTCAAAGCTATTTCGCATTATTTCGCGTTCAAAGGGCCGATCAATGTAGAAAATCGAACAAACTAGATGTACTGAATTTGGTGGAGAATTAAGAAATAAACAGAGGACCACACTCGAAGGGGTTGATATGAAGCACGGTCGCCGATTTAATCAGCGAAAGAATATATGGAATATAACCGTGTGTGACCTCTAAATCGAAAATTACTTCCTTTTTTTTCTCGAAAATGGGCAACGTCTACCCTTCAGAATAGGAGATTTATGACCTTGCTGGTCCCGTAAAGAAGATGGCGATCCCGCAACACTGCCCGCGACACAAAGTAACAAATCACATCACGGTCATTAAATACCAAGACGATTTTCAGATAAAAGCAACAACAAAGCTCACACACTTATGATCAAATTGGCGATGTACAGCAATATTGGCCTAGCTTTTTATCTTTTCCCCGACCTCTCTTGTTCGAATGGCTATGGTGTTCTTTGCAAATACGAAGTTCTCGCCCGTTGCTATGTGGCGGTCACACTGGCAGTGATGAATCGGTCACAGACAAACATATGAAAACAATAGAGATGGCCCCCCCCCTCCTGGGTCGATCTCTTACGGGGGGAGGGGACTGTTACGGGCCCTCAATAACTGGGCCATGCGCAGATTGCGGCAACCCTGCCAAGAATTGGCGAACCTATTAGTAATTAGATAAATAATTGGGTGTCTTCCCCTTTTGCTTTAGCTTTTCCAGTTTGACACTCTGACAGATATAGTATTAAGTCAAGAGAGAATGATCATTCTCTCTCTTGATTAAATAAAAAAAGAAAAAACAACAACAACAAAATCAAGGAAACCTAACATAAGATAAGCTTTGAAATCTATGACACTAATAATACGGTCAGACTTCCAAACTTTTGGTGCGCCTTTTTTGAAAGTTTCAGCCATTCCTTCCTACCTCCAAGTCCTGAAAGCACGTACGTTTTGGGTAATATATATGTAACTTTTCAATAGCAAAACCAGAAGATCATGTTCGGTTAATTATGTGATAATTAGCGTATTTTAAGGACTAAAACGTTCATACAAATGGAAATCGTGAAAGGGATTCCTAATATCCATAGAATTTTAAGAGACAGAGAAAATGCCGCAATATCTAAAGTATTTAAATGGCACTGCAGGCCCTCATAGCAAAGATGATTAAAATGTTTGATATTGAAACGTAAGTAGTATAAAAACATCGTTAACAAGAACGACAACAGTGTTATCGACGTATCCTCGTCAGTTGTACAGTATCTATGACATGTGATATTTTTGTTTAATGTGGGATCTTTGAGTGAAAATGAGAAGCAAGTCTGCCCTTGAAAAGAAAACTACGTTTTGAGGGCGCTTACTGAAGGGATGCTGATGCCGGGGGGGGTACTCCTGGGATTTCTTGGGGGGGGGGGTGTACAGCCCGGTTCTCGAAATCCTGACCCTATTTCAGATCTAAAAGTGTCATTTTCCACACCCGTTTTCAGACCTGGCCTCTAAAATCCATATCCTTTTTCAGATCTGGGGGTGGTCTCAAAACGTTACATTACATGTTTACATAAAACAGAGAATGTGTCATCATTGTATCAAAAAGATTTCTTAAAATCTATTTCGAATTCGCATATTACACTTTCTTTCTTGATCATTTGGAGTTGAAACGACGAACATTTTGATACACGATCGTACTTCCCTTGTAAACCATACCCGATGCCAGACCAAAATGGGCAAAATCTATACCTGTTCTCAGACCAAAACGGCGCAAAAACCCTACCCTTTGGGGCGGCACATACGTACATGGCTTATATATGGGAGAGCCCCCCCGGGTAGTAATGGAGGCTTCGTCGTCCTCTTTCACTTGTCTTAAAAAACTCAGTTTTGGTGGGCAAAGATTTAACCAAGATTTCTTGAAATTCCCAAATTGTTACGGAGTGTTAGACCGACTGATCCGGCTCAAGCAACTACGACTCGATAAGATGAGTCACCTGGCCCGAAAAGTCTTGAAAAATGCCTCAAGATACTCTTCGAAGCTTTCCCGTCTCTCCAATCAAGTTTAAGCAACACAGCTTTGGATAGGGAGAGAAGAGGACAGGGATCGAGCGCTAGCCCTATTCGCTAGCTAGCGGCTCATCAAAAGACAGCGTGACCTCCATCTCTCTACGGCGGCCAAACTACCAACTCAATATGAAACCAAATCTCCCTATTCCACTCCTCCACCGACGCAACACCAAAGTTTCCTTTAGAAATTAAACCCCGGCTTCATTCAAGTTTCAGGAACTTGCGTCAGTATTAGCAAGGATATGGTGCAGACCCTTGTGGTGACCTATCTCTACGCTTTTTTTTTTGATAACACAAACCTAGGTGATTTTCCCGTATCCTGTGTGTTCTCTTATTCGAACATTCCGTATATAAGTTTGAAATGATCTTTCGGACAAATTAGCAAGAATGAACTGACCTTTTGTGAGACCACCTTGTTTTATAAATTGCGAAGGTATTCAAATAACAAAGAATGTCAAGGTTAATTTGCTTCAACTGCTCCGATGACGTGTTATAAGACATCACCTTAGTTATTTTAAAACTACAAACAAATTCAATTGTTGCGGGTCCTTTCTCAATCTCCCTGATCCGCATAGGTGTATGAAATAAATGAGTCTCAGCTACTTAACGTAGGCAGTACTTGACTGTGCGATAAACTTGTACCCCATCCAGGCTATGTGGAAAGAAGTGATAGTTTGACGTGCGAAATATATTCTACGTAATCGGCAGAAGTAGAGAGAAGACCAATGGTTGCGGACCAGCCTGGGTGGTTTGCATTAGAGAGGAAATCTGGTTAAAAATTCTGAAAATTCCACGTAGCGAATGAAACTCCCATGGAATGCACTTCCCGGTTGCCGCAAATCGTTTAACGCGGTCACATCAGTAGTTTAAAATGTCAGCTTTCTTGTCCACGCACCCAATGGGCGTGTTGCTAAAGAGGCAGCGTGAAATAATTCCCCTGGGACAAAAGGGCAGCTACATAGTTCAAGCGAAAATCCTGGTAGCCGTTCGAGGTCTCCAGGTCTCAAATGAATGAAATGATTCCAGCCGCAACTTTAGGAAATTTTAGCTGAACGCATAGCGCTCTGTGCTTGAGTAAATGAATTTAAGTGGGCCTGATTCAAACTCTTACGAAGTAGAAAAAAATCCTGGCGTTTCAAAAAAGAGGCCAGATGACTAGGTTAGCGCAAAAAAGGTCCAAAAAATTCTTCTCCCTTTAAAATAATAGTTGTAATAGTCAAAAAAAAAAAAAAAAAAAAAGAGAAGAAACATTATTTCTGCAAGTTGTATTGTTTTTTAGTAGGGTAGGGCGAGGTTAGTTTTGTCACGGAACACGCATGCCCAGTAAGAGTGTTATAAAAGGATCAAACTCAGCCGGGGCGTCGCTAATGGAGGTACATGTACTATAATATTTCATATAAACTCTCTAAGAAGCCTCACAAAAAGCTTTTAAGGTGGATTTCTAAAGCGGCACCTTCCTTGCCTCTTGATCTGGTAAACAGGGCGATCGAAAGAAGGCGGCGATTGCTCAATCTACTTGAGAATGAAACAGCAGTGAAGTGTTTTTAACTATGGCTGACCGAGCTTGCAGAAACTTCAAACCAAATGTCTTCAATAGTAGCAAGTGTCAAAACTGCTTCAAGCTCCGCGAAGCACACAGTTCTTCCGTTACTGGCCCAGACGTGCCTCATCAAATCGTTTCCCGAAAACAGTCTGCTCAAAAGGTACGAAAACAGTATTAGCAATCGTCTACATATTTTCGATGCGATCGCACAAATTTTAATCGGCTTGTACGCGCGAGACCCGTTTATATTCTACCGTATATTGTCATTTTACAATTCACTGATTTTGAATCTTGTCTTCGAATTCTAAGTGAACAGGTTCTATTTTTTTGTTTTATATAAGGTTTATCCAAGGATCAGAACTGTAGTAAAATCGGGAGTGCTTTGTATCACAAACCAAGACTCCCTCGAGAAAGGACGAGTTACTCCAACGGTGAGTGACACGATATATTCCTTGCACCGTTTGGGAATTTGTTGATATTTATTATTGTTGATGAGGAATGTATATTTGTAACGCACCTGTTTTGTCTTGTTTTATTTATTCTCCAGCGATGGAGTAAACGTTGGTTTGTGCTAAATTCCACCGGAACACTCGATTATTTTTATCACGACGAAGAGAAGGTAGGAAATTTATTTTCACGTTGCTGAAATTAACAACGCTAGGTAAATACACTCCATCCGAAACTTTCACTCGAGACGAGCTGAGCTGTATTTCTAGTCAATATAACTTTTCATTTCAAAAGGGCATGACTAAATTTTTTTTCTTTATTCTTTTTAATATCTTACTGAGACTTTTGTTTATGTTCACCTTTGAAATCAGCGCTGAAAAATATTTTGTTTAGAAGTTCATGTTTCTTGCATACAAATTGTATAGGCGCCCGACTTCACTCACTGCGGGCAAATATTTGCTCTTCACTGGAAAGAACTTATTTTGACATGTGAGATTTTAATTTTGTAATAGAGTGGTTTTTTTGAATAATCTTTTGATGCTTAAGTTGATGTATAATTCTTTCGTTGGTGCATGCTAGAGAGACAGTGTAACTGTGCAAGCGCAAGCATGCACAATATTCTCTCGGTTTTCAAAGTTTGTAATGGAAGGAAGGGCTTGTAAACATGGATCAGACGAACAGTTTAAAATTTCTTCACTCGGTTTCGGTGTTGGTTAAATTACTCGCGGTGAAAACTGTTTGATGTTTTTGCATACATGCACTTATGATTGATCCGAAGTAGTTATTGTTTCTGCCCTCGGGATAGAAAAATTTCTTTGCGGTCTAATTATGACCCTTGGTATGCACAAGTTTAGATTCCTAACCAGTCTGTTAGAAGTGTCGTTATTTCAATCGTGGGCTTGAGAGTTTGTTTGATTTAGTTCCAACTGAAGGTAAACGAATACTCTGCAGTTGCAATCTGCAGTACGTTATTGTGTATATTTTCCCAGTACAAATGAACTAACCCTCAAAGTGGTGTAATTAATAAATTTTGCATTAAAATTCTCTTCCATAAATGATTTCATGTTTTCAGAAACCTAGAACAGTCAACACTTACATGCAGAACATATGTTCCTTGTTATTAACACTGAATGCACTTTGATTTTGGGGATAATCATTTTGATGACATTCGTCTCACTAAATCTATATGTTTTCATTTTATGAACAATTAACCTTTATAAAATGAGATAAATTTCTTGTTGTGGTAGTTGTCAGTGTAACAGGATTATTTATGAAAAACAGAAATCCTTTTTTAATCCCTATTAATCCTGCAAGTACTAAAAAGGTGATTCATCCATCTCAAATTTCCATGTCAGAGAGCAGAATCACTTGTCAACAATTTTGTGTTAGGTTCACATTTGAAATCTACAGAAATGATTCCTCTTATATTTTACCTCAAATTTCATTTCGACTTTGAGATTACTGGAGCAATTTACATGCACATGTATGGGATCCAAGTTTAAGTGCTATTTAATATTAGAATTTTTCTAGGAAAGACTTTTACCAAATCGTAAATATTCAACCTGAATTTTTTTTTCTGTCATTGTGAGTCTGTGGAAATGACACCATTGTCTGGTCCCTTTCGTTGACACTTTACATTGTTTGTAAGAATATATGTTACAAAAAAAGATGTACGTTGTAGCATTTACTTCATCTTTTGATTTTGTGTGGTCTTGGGGTGTGAAAGCATTGGCAGTATGAAAACAGTTCTAATGGGGTATCTCACTAGAATTTTTTTGTTGGGGATAATACACTGAAGAATGAAGAATGAGTAAATTCAGTTAAGTTACCATGGCATTTTATTTTCTCTGTTTACAGTTAACTTAGGGAGAAGGCAGTCCAGGCTTTGAACATTTCAGCCCTGGCTTAATTATCCTTTAAGCCCAATAGAGTGATCAGCATCAAATTTCTCCTAACAACATCACTGTCAAATCAAATGTACAAGTAAAGAGAATGAATGAAATGATCAGCACTGATTAAATTTCTTGATATTTGAACAAATTCTCTCAAACAGTACATTAAGAAATATATGGAGAACAGTGAAGAGAATATAATGTTGATATCAAGGCTTAAAGGGTTTAACTTAAGAGGAGTATGGCTTAAAGTCTTCATTTTAAGACCTACAATAACCTGTATTTTAGGCAAATTGGTGTGCTAAACTATTGGCCTTCAGATCAGAGGTAAAAAAACTTACATGTACAACTAATATGATTAAAAGAAAAGTGGCAATTTTCAGTGATACCTTTGGGGTGGCCATATGTGGTCTCTTGGCTTTGGTTTGCTACAAATCTGCCTACACGAGCATCCTCGTGTTAAATCCTGTCAACCAATTAACAGAAAAGTATTGTAAACATGTATCTCACAATAAGGAATTTTATGAATGAAGGCTGCCTTTGCCGCTAGGTTCAATTTAGTAACCCACGTCACAGAAGTCGTGAAATTTCCCTGCTGGTTGAGAAAGTCTAGAACTATGACAGAAGCCCACAAAATAAAATTGTTAGCCTGCAGCACTTCAAAAGGTACATGTACCAGTCAGCATAATTTAAATAAAGTACTCAGAGACAGTAGTTGTGTATACTTTTTGTTTTTCTGAATTGACTTCATTTTCTGGTTGAGGATCGGCTCGGATCATAACTTGCATGTTTTTTTAAAATAACTTACCATGAATGATCTAAAAGATTAGACACTGGGGGTCCTAGTGGAGGTGTTTATGGTGCATGAGAGGTGTTTATTCTCATAACTGTAACAAGCTTAACAATAATGTTTTTGGCGAAAATATCAAGAGAGTCTAAAAAGCGGAATATGCACTTCACTAAATGATGTGTCTAGACCATCTAGAGATTGATATCACTCTTTCAAATTCCAGCATCAATATCAGAATCCTCGCTCAGGGTTATTGTGTTGTCATCGTTAGTCTATCCTAATAAAACAATAATAATAATAACATATTTAACTAGGGTAAACCCATCAGCTGAAGCTGTTATAAATGGGTGCCCTGGGCAAGTTAATATCATATCCTTGCTTGGAACTTGACATTGAACGAGATGAAATACCTAAAGCCTTGTTAATCAAGCAAGAAACTGAATAAATTGAATGAATTTGCTCCTTTTTGCTAATTCCTAGTATTTTAGAGTAATAAATTTATTCTCGTAGGGGGTGTCTATTAGCCAAGGTCAGTTATTAGAGAGGGGTGTCTAACAAAACAGTGTAGGGGGGGCGTTTATTAGTCTTTTTTGGCGTTCTCATTGCTGTTGCTGTCATCGTTGCTTAAGCTCCCTATTGTTGTAATCCCGAAATTTTGCTACCATGGTAACGTGATGTCACACTTCTTTTCTCGATTAACCTCCCATATTAGTGGTCACCTAAGTATTCCTTATACTGTTCTTGGATTATTAAAGATTGTTGTTGTAAGCTGTTAGCTCCATTTAGAGAGAATTATGTGTCTGCTTACTTGGTTTGCTGTTGAGAACTTCACCTGTATTCTGCTACAGTATTTACTCTGCCTTCTATTTTCACAGAATTGCTCAACAGAGTGTCTAGATGGCACAGTCAATCTTGACCTTTGCAGTGGCATGTTTGTTGGTGAGGGCGACACAGGGGAACCATTCTCAATTGGTTTGAAGCTTGGTAAAAAGACCTATTACCTGAAGGCAGAGAACAGGCTTGAATTGGATAACTGGTCACGGGTGCTGAAGCCATTTGTTCAAGCTTCCCCTGCATATATTCCACGTCGTAACTCTAGCACTAGCAGTGCCAGCTCAACTGAATCAGATGTGTTTACCTCAAGTGAGCAACTTTTATATTTTTCTTTTCCCTTGAGTGTGATGTTAAACAGGGCAATTCCTTTCTTTAACTATTATTTTGTAACACAAAGAATACAAATATATGCAATTTTTAAGTAAAAGTCTAAGTACATGTAAGCTAACTTTTCTTTAGCTAGTTAATAGGGACACCACTTAAATAATATCATACTGAAAAATATGGAATAATGCAGATGTGAAGTACTATGGAATATCTTTATCTTTGTCAGGTTCTTCATCTAGTGTTGGGCGTGTCCCTAGTTTTGGGAAGTCTACTGTTTCCCGAGTGGCCTCAACCCCTCTCAGCAGCATGCCTGCAAGTACCAGAGCATCCATGAACACGGAGGAAAAACAAACATCAGTGAGTACTTTCTTGCCCTTTTAGATCGATTAATAAATACATTGTGAAAGGTTTGAACCCAGGAGTCTTTTCATAAGTACGTTGAGTATGATCGTCCAAGTGCACATAGTCCTGAGCACAATGTAGGACTGTTGTTGATGACAGAGACTGATGTTTTGACAACCTGTGTGGTAGTCATCCTCAGAGTCAAAGTGAGTTGTATCGTATTAGTTGATGTTATTAAACTCTGGTTATTGACCTGATTGGTGAATTAAGTCCTGATGTTATTGGTTGTCTGTCAGTGAAGCTGTGATGTTATTGGCTATGAGACTGATAATGTCATTGGTGCGTTTCGATCCGTCGAACGGTCATACTCAGCAAATATTCTAAAATTAAAATTCTAAAACTAATTATTCAAATTAGTCTAAAACATTGGACATAAAGTTTAGCCGTGTCCATGTCACATATAAACATATAAAGACACTAATTAACGATTAATTCTTTTCTTTTTTCTTTATGAATTTTTAATGAGTTTCTAAAGCTCTTGTAAGCGACCACCCACTATTTCTTTTACAATGCTCTTACTTATGAGAACGCTTTCTTGTCAGCGACCAGCTCTAGTTACGACCAATTTTTCGAATTTCCGAGGAGGTCGCTTACGAGAGCTTCGACTGTATTACTGATACCGGGTGAAGAAAAGAAATATGACTTTTGCGTTTCCTTGTTTGCTTTGGAATATTAAACAGCAATGAAATGTGAGATAATTTACAGGTTGCTGTGTATTATTAATTCAATTTTTGCCAGCTATCCCCTTAGTATCAATTAGATATGTGCCTACATATATCTCTGTTATAGGATAACCAACCCCCACCGTTTATAAAAATTGATTTCGTCTCTTTGAAATCTTATTTTTAGCTGCAACTGGAGAAACTTAAAGATGAAAACAAACGCTTAAGGGAACAGAGTGTGTTATCTGCGAGGCAAAAGGACTCAACACACATGCTTGAGCAGGAGCTGAAAGCTAAAGAAGACAGAATTAAAGAACTTGAAAAAGAAAACGCACAGTGTAAGGATTATCAGAAGGCAGTTATGTTTCAGGAAAAAGAACTGCAAGAGTCTAGAACTAAACTCAAAGATCTGAAACAACAGTTGGAAGAAAGAGATAAACTCCTTCAGCAGCATAAAGGAAAAATTTCTATCCATGCTAAAGAGCTTGCTGAAGCTAAAGCTGATTTACAGGAAGCAAACAGCATTATTGGAATTCATAGAGCTAATATTGAATCACTGAAAAGCGAACTTTCTTCCATGAAAGGAAGCGGAAAAGAAAAGCTTATTTTAGCTGGCGAGGAACCAGAGAGTGATCAAGTTTTTAGCTTGAGGGCTGAAGCAAATGGACATGGAGGAAAAAGTGACCAGCCAAATCTAGAATCGAAACTTTCTATTCTTATGCAGAAGCTTAAACAAAACGAGCGGGAATTGTTAGTGAAGTCGAAAGAGCTTGAGAAAGCGAACGAAAGTCGTTCGAAAGTCGCAAAGTACACGAGATCTCTTTTGCAAGAGCTCGAGTCAAAACTAAGCAACAATGAAAGAAAGCTCGCCGAAGTAGAAAATCAACTTGTGAATAAAAATCTCGAACTTGAATATGAACAGAAACGAAGGTTGAAAGTTGAAGAGGAGAATAACCGATTATGTACAGAACTGGAATCGCTTTCGGATGAACGCAAGAAAGATGGACTTTCAAAAGAAGTTGTTGAGCTGTTGAACACAGCGAAAGAACGGGTGGCCTCGGAAACTATTACAGCTACAAGTACATCCTCCGTGGAAAAGCTCCCTGAGCCAAAATTTGAAAAGCTCCAGAAAACGTCAAGCGATAGCGCATCGCTTGTTGAGGAACTCGGTCGGTTGAAATCTTCTCTTGAATTGGCGGAAAATGCGTCGAAAAAGAATGAGGCCAAACGTAAAGAAAATGAATCGGTTTTAAAGTTGGCTAACAGAGAAAATGAGCGGCTGAAGGACTCTTTGAAAGATAAAAAACAAGAAATAGAAAGCTTGAAAAGCCAGCGACATGCAATTGAGGGTGATTTGAAAAGAAAAGGAAATGAAATCGAGACTTTGCAGAAGGAACTGAGGAAACTGGAAGACAGAAATGCCGATGTGTTGGAGAAGAATCGAGAATTGGAGGAGAGACTTCAAACGGTCGAAAGCGAGCTCACTGAAAGCATGGAACGGGAGATATTCCTTCAAACTGAGAACGAGACGGACGAGGGAGAGCGCTGGGATGTGAAAGAACGAATTGTTGGTTTAGAGGAGGAAATTTCAATTTACAAGGACAAAGTTCGTGAACTCGAAGCTAAGTTATCGGAGCTTGAAGAAGCAAATGACTTGCGTGTCGCGTCGGGTAAAAACCGTCTGCTTGAATTAGAGGAACTTTTGAAACGTAAAGATAACGAATTCTTCGAAAATGAAAGAACGTATGCAAAACGAGAACGGGAGTTGAGGAAAGAAGAAGAAGCTAAGCGAGATGCGATGGAAATCGAATTTAATCGGGATAAACTTCGTCTCGAAGAACTGGAGACAAAATTAAGAGATGCCCAAGACCTCTTTCAATCTGAGGCTAGAAAGATTAAGGAAAAAGATAATGAACTATATGAGCTTAAAAAGCAAGTTAAAGTAATGGTATTCAGAGAGGATGCGGAAAGACACATCGACGAACTTGAACTGGAATTGAAAGACAAAGAAAAGAACTTGTCTGAAACGGAAAAGTCACTGATACAGGCAAACGAAAAGATTTCTGAGTACGAACAAAAACTAAGGGATTATAAGTCAGTTGAGAAAGTGCCTGACTCGAAGCGTGCTGTTGATCTGGTAAATAAAATTCGAGTGTTAGAAAACGAACTCGAGGAAAGTAGAGAAAGACTAGCCACCGCTGAGGAGAAACTAATGGATTATGAAGTCGAGGAAAAACTCCTTAGTGCTGAGCTTCAAAAAAGCAAAAGAGACGACGAAGAAATCAACGTGGTTGAGTTAAAGAAAAAGCTAACGGATGCTGAAGAGCGTATCAAAAAGTACGAAGATTTTGCCAAGGATAAAAACTTGAAACTTATAGAGAGCGAAGAGAAAGTACTAGAATTAGCTGAAGAGTTAGCGAGAAGGTTGACTGTCGAACAAGAAACGGCTGAATGGATTGAAGGAGTGGAAAGCAATCTTTCTGTCAGAGAAGAAGAGCTCGTCAAAACTCGAGAAAATCTAATCCTTAAAGCCAAGCAACTTGACGAAGAGAAATGTGGTATTCTAGACGTGATGGAGCTTTCAATGAAGTACATCAAAGAGTTGGAATTAGCCATCAGTGAGGAAAAAGGGAATTCTAAGGAGCTGGAGAGACAACTTGACGACGAGAGAATGCGAGTGAGCCAGGTGGTGGAAGAAATGAAGGAAACTAAAGTCTTAGAGAGTCAAGACGTCGTCAACGAAAGCGTGAAAGTGGAAGAAATGGTAGAACGTTTAGCGACCTGCGAAAAGAGACGGGAAATAGAGGCAACGCGGGTGAAACAACTACAAACAGAGCTGGAAGATTCGAAGAGGAAATTCGCAGAAGAACTGATCGTGGAAAGAAATTTGCACGGTGATGAACTGCGAAAGTTAAATGAAGAAACATTACAAGTGTCTGGAGCGGCTACTTCTGAGGACGACGAACTAAAATTGCGCCTGACGTCTCGAGTTATAACTTTGCAGTCTGACATCAGCGAACTTAAAGCTTCGCATCAGCAGGAGATGGAAAAAGTACGAGCGCAACATAAAAAGGAATTAGAGAACGCTCGCCGGGAAGCCATCTTGGAAAATAGCGTCAAGGAAGTAATTCCAGAAAGTGGGGTGGAAATGGACTCTAGAGTGAGTGAGCTTGAGACGGAGTTGAAAGAAATGACCGAAAGGTAAGCAGTCTCGCTTGCAAGGCGTAATTTTTTTTCCAGCATGTGAAAGTACTCCCGAAGGGATATGAATAATTATCGTTTTAAAGGTTACAAAACACAACGACTGATTTTAAACTCCAAAGTTACAGCACTTCTAGTAAACTGGAGTATGTATGGTCCAATTTTATCCCTGGTTCTTATTTAAGAGTTTCCTTTTTTTCAGATTCAAAATCATACTAAAAACGAAGGAAAATACTCATTTAATCGACGTATAAAATTGAAGTATTTTCCAATTAGCTAGTTACACTTAGAACGATTACAGTCCCCCAATTGTCCCTAAGATCAATCGAGCAGTTATCAAAAGGGTAGCCATCTTCGCTAAAAATTCCGCTAGGGGGGCACTCCCTTACTTGGTCGAAAACGGTACAGCTGTATGTGCCGCTGAGCAGGGTATGGTTTTCAGGGTACAGGGTGTACAATTTCACTATTTAATGTCTTAAACGGGGTATCTTTTTGGATCGGACGCCTTTAGAAATAGTGTGAAGGTTGGCGGTTTCCTTTTTGCTACATTCTACTTCCAAACATTCTAATTCCATGAAATTGCGTTTAAAAAATACATAAGACCAGAATTCGTTTCGTTTTTTCTTTCATATTTAAATTTGGTAATCCCAGCAAGGTTTAGATAACAAAGGCCCTAATGTGCACAAGAAAACAATTGTTGGTTTTCACATGACGTCACAAAAATTCAAACTAAAAAACTATCGATCCTACCGAGATTTTACTTTCACGATGCATTAGAGTAGCTGAAAACTAATTTTCATACAAATTTTCGCTTCAAATTGGGTCTTGGTTTTGTGATAGAGTACGCCTGAATTTCTAAGCTTTTGCGTGACATGGTATTTACATGACGGCCAAGGGAGCTGTCATATAGGATAAAAACATGACTTATATCAGGAAATTTTGCTATCTAAACAGTTCACGTATTAGAAAAAGTATTACTTTAATGTTTATGAGTTTCTCGAAGAATAAATTCACGCTTTTGTAGCCAAAAACGGTAACAGATGTTTCTGTTGGTTTCCGTCCGCCATGTTGGAGCTCATCCAGGTGAACACCAGCATGGCGTCTCCATACAAATCTCTATAAGTTTGAGTAAAACATTTATTCGGGCATCTCGTATACGAAATATTCCTCTGACCTGTATCTTGGCGAGGGTCTTTGCATATTTACCTCCTTTCATTTCCAAGATTCTGGACTTTATCTATTGAACGGTTTTGATTTTTATTTTGATCTATTTTGAATGGCGTGACACTGAAAACCAGCAATACCCGGAAGTGTTCTATTAGTAGTGGTAAAGTGACTCCATCGTGCAAATGGCCTACATTTGTATTCTGTATGTGAAACGAAATAAATCAGGGTTAGGGTCTGTTTACAAGGAGAGAGTGTTACCCTAGCAAGCGGGTTAAATTTAGCTCTGGTTTACAAGCAAATTTCACAGGTAGGGTTACCCTGTCACCGGGTCAACTTTACCAGCTTTGCTGACGTGTTTCGTCATGCGTGACATTCTTTGTAACGTCCAAAATTTCCAAAAATACTGGAAGTTCTCTATGGAAAACACGTTGAATTCACTAGAAAACGGGAAAATATTATCACCGTATGTGGAAAATACCCTATATTGTTCAGATGTTTATAATTGAGCTCAGAAATTGGATAATTCCGTTCAAATTGTCAACACGCATGACAGAGGAAAGTTGTACCGGGTAGGCGAGTTATCCCTAGCAGAGCGTTTACAAGGCAGGTAGGGTAACCCTGGCACTCAGGCAAGGTTACCCTATGTACAGTGCTAGGGTAACCCTACCTGCCTTGTAAACACGTCGTGTAAAAAGGGAAGAAATGTGCGAGTGCTAGGGTAACCCTGGTCCTTGGGTAACCCTAACACCAGGGTTACCTTCCCTCCTCGTAAACAGGGCCTTAAAATAATGTTGCTTGTGCTAAACAGGGTTGCGTAATGAAAGTTTTTTGTCTTAAAAGGACTCGGCGGCACACTCCTACCCAAACTTTCCTTGAGTGCCCCCCCCCCCCCCCCCCCCCCCCCGAGCGAGCGCTCGATAGTAACAACCTTTCGAAAAGGAGGGGACTTAATTCTTAGTTTTACTCTTATCTCCGATTCAAAGAAGATCTAAGGTGTTTAGAACGTCAAAAAAAGACTGACTGAATTCTAGCACAAGAAAAGGGGCGAGAAGAAGAACACGTTTTTCCCTCTCTCCCTTGTCATTTTTGCTTGGCTCTCCACTTCTTCCTCCCCTTGTCCTACTATCTGAACTCCTTGGAATGCTATTCTAAACTCACCTTTAGCTTTAACTGGCGTTTCCTCGTTTCTTCAGTCTATCGGCCTCTTGAAGAGGTTGCAGTGACCTTCCGAGAGCGGCGACCTTTCTAGTAAATCCTTTCTCGGGGTAGAAGAGACCAGAAACGCACTGAACGGACGGGAAAACGCATAAGATGAGTTCTAATTGGAAGACTAGGTGGGGTGTCGATGTCATCAGTCGATGTTATCAAGCTTTTTCCATTACGTCATCCTAGCGCAGACCCTATAAGTTTCCAGGGTTTTTTCTCCTCACAACTTACCCACAATGTTTGGGAAGGCATATAGCATAATGAATTAGCCAAAAAATGGGTAGCGGCTCTTACATCAGCCCTTTTACTTCCGTCGTTTGTACAAGGATCAAAAGTTCAACTAATTAAGTCGTCCTGGTATTTGTTTGACGTCGGTAAACATGCAAACTTGCGGCCAGGTCAATCGAAGTTAGAATCGCATTGAAGAGCACAAGAGACTTGTGCTACGTGGAGTGTTCATTTATGAAGATCCTTTGAGGGCGTTATATGGATATCAGATCGTTGCGTTCCACTGTGTACAAAGCAGGAATGAGGTACTTGAAAGCTTCTAGCTTTCATTAGGCATGAGATCTTCATGCTCCAACACAAACATCTGCTGTTGTGACGGATGCAAGGTTAGACTATACCAGAAAGACTTATCCCTCTGTTCACGCTGCTGCCTTTTTTTCTGGTAGATATGAAAGTCAAATGGAACTGTTAAAGAAGAGTCATTCTCGAGAGATGGACAAACTTAAGCGGAGCAGTGGAGACGGCACAGATGGCCTGCAGACCGAGGTTGTTCAGCTTCAAGTCGAAATGGAGAACATGAGCCAAAAATACATGGAGGAGATCGAAAGTCTCAAGGTACGTGTTTTGTCAATTTTTTAACTGATCGACCTCCAACCTCTCAAGAATGGCCGATAACGAATCTGACCATCTTTCTCAAGTTTCCATTCGAAAACAATGTCAAAGTGGTTAATATTGCCACGGCAAATTACTGTTCTACTCAACAGCTTTTTATTTGAATGGCCACACTGTGAGCTTTCTTCAACAGATTCGAGACTTTAAGGGCCTCGCTAAATGACTTGACTCTTTTTTTTTTTTTGAGTAATCAAACTGCGGGGTCAACTTATTACGGCTAACGTCTCCATTGTTATCATAATGTCAAAAATCCAGATGTTTAAAGTGGCTCAGTAAGGCTATTTTTGGTTTTGTTGTCGTCGTTGTAACTGTACCGACTGTGCGCTTTTAACCCAACATGAACAGTAAGTTTTGCGAGATAACTTTTATCTATTTGAACAACAGCGTTTACACTCTTCTTCCGTGAGGTTGTTTGAGACTGGATGTACTTGTCTTGTTAACCTTTTGGTTTTTCGAACAATTTCCTGCTGCGTATAATAACACTTAATTAGTGTTGCTCAGTTCCTGTAGGATGAATGCGGCCATACATACATAGATAGGTAAACGGAAGATGGATATGAGGTAAACGGATCGTAGACGGGTGACGGTATCCACACCTGCACAATGGAATCCAGACAACCTTGTAAATAATTTACTGAAGACTTAATGAACACTTTAGCAAAAGCAAAACTCACCCCCCCTCCCCCGCCACTCCTTGGAATTTCTGTTATGCTTGCGTGATTCGCTTATCTCACAGCCCCCGGAAAAAATTGAGACTAAAGTGTTCACATTCTCTCTATTTTCTGAATCAATTGAACAGACACGCGACCATCAGAGCTCGCACGTTAGTCGTAAAAATAGGAGAAATTATGAGTGTGGAAAAATTGTGAACCGGTAAAAGCGAGACTGGAGCTGGCTAACATGGTTTTTTTTACTGTCACGCAATTCTTCTCTCATATAATCACGCACGTCTGGTTTCCGTATGATCTGAAACTCGACCAGAGACCGGTCTGTTTCACGTAGCACTGAGACATCTCCTCTCCTCAGCGATTGTTTGCTACTATAAATAGGAACGTTTGTGTGCGGTTTCTGAGATCGGGATCGTCTGCAATCTTCCGCGTCGACGCCGATTTTTTTTTCGGCTTTTTCCCCCACTGCGGAGCTTGGTCCCATGCTATCAATAGGGAGTTTAAGCAGTGACGTTTGTGAGCGACGTACGTCAACCGGAAGTAGACTTTTTGCACTCCAGGGCCGTGATATTAAACATATACTTGGGCAAATCGTCTCCATAAGAGTCAAGACACTTAGCAGTACAAATTTGGTAGCTTGAAGGCATATTAAATGGGAAAAGGCTCACTTCCGGTTGACGTGCAATGCTAAAAAACGTCGCTGCTTAAACTTCCTAATGTCTTACTAACCTCGTTTTCTCTATCCGTACCGTAAGTTCCGGATCCTCGTTTCTTTCTGTTGATTCTGCTCAGACGAATCAAAACTCTATTAATTCACCCTTTCCCTTGAGGGAAGTCATTAAGGTGGGGAGGGGGGAGGGGGAATCCAAGCCTCCCTTCTCCCGCACCGTGCAATTCCGGCTTTTGCTCCTCCTTTTGGCCTCCTCTCTTTAGCTATTTTTCGGTTGCAAATATTAAGCATTGTTGTGTAATTCCCCGTTTCTTCCGCTTTCCGCTCTTTTAGAACTAACATGAACACTCGCTTTTTCCTCTCCTTCTTCCCGTACCCCTCCCACCCTCTTTTCTCCCAGGCTCCCATGCCCTGTCCTCCCCCACTGTTAGGTGCTTAACCTTACTTTAACGGGAAATTGTGCTGTAAAAACCTGTGTGCGTCTCTCTCTCGTTGGCGACTGTGATGCGTTCCTTGTCTTCGTTTCTTTATTAACATAATTTCATTGCGTTCTTTTTCAGGTTCAACACGGAGAAGAACTGGAACAATTAAAGCGTGATATGGCTGTCGTTCTCCAGGCTTCCTTAGGAGCTGTTGCCTCCCCCGCCAAGGACGACTCTAATGTCCAGCAACTCAAACAGCGAATCAAAGAACTGGAGGATGAAACAGAGGAGCTAAGCAGAAAATACAACGAGGAGCTCAAGAGCGAACGGGTAAGAAGCACAACACGCGCTGAAACTAAATCACGTTCACTCGTATAGTTTACTCAGCGGTAATTAATCTAAGACAAAAACGACCACGAAAGCGAGATTTTTTCAATACTAAGTACTGCTCGCGCGTGAACCAGCGTCATTTTTGCGGGAAAATGTGGTAGCCGTCGTCATTCTACTACGGGTTTTAGCGAGAATGTCGTAGTGGCGGGAACAGTGAACAGTCAGAAGTTTTATTATTTTGCGATCGGGAGAAGGCTTAACCTCCTTCAATAAAAATAACCGTGCTAACTCTTCTGGTGAAAAAAGTACTATGAAGCTTTCCTTTGTGTATCTGTTTTGAGAATACGCGGAAAATACTTCCAGTTAGATCTCGTCCTCTTCCTGCATTAAGCACAACATTTTTGGGAAACAACAAACGACGGAAGTGACCACCTGATCAATTTTTCCCGCCAAAAAAACAAACTGACTTTTTTCCTTTTTTAAATCTTTTTTACAGGAAAAACAGCAGAGGGATCTGGAGCAAACTCGAAACGACATGATGACGGTAATTCAAGCAATAAGATCAGAGAATTATCGTTTGGACTCTGAAGATGGGGTCGGTAGCCAAAAACCCAAAGAACTACAGAATGAGCTGACAAAAATGCGTGCCGATTACGAAGCCAGAATCGCCGAACTGCAACAGAAGCACGAAGAAGTCTTGCGTGAAGCCAAGAAATTCAGGTCTTCTGTGCCTCACGCTACTTTGGAAGAGGAAGCCGAGGTATAGGCCTCCTTATAGATGTTACTTATTCCGAGAGATGACATTAGGTATCTTAAGCAGCAAAGTTTTTGAGCGACGCACGTCAAGCTTTTTTTCTGTTTTAATATGCCTTGACGCCGCAAATTTGTATGGCTAAGTGTCTCTACTCTTATAGAGACAATTTGCCTAAAAGTTTGTTCAAATCACGGCTCAAGTGTACAAAAAGTCCACTCCCGTTGACATGCGTCGCTCAAAAACGTCGCTGCTTAGACTCCCTAATGAATAGAAATGTAACTCCATGAAATGGTGCTATATATTTTATAGTTTGAACATCACGCCACCCCTTTGTGAAATGTACTCTGGCTGGCTTAGGGTGTTTTCATTCTGCAATATTGCAGCGGTAATCTCATTTTACGTCTACAGCATTTCGTGCAACATATCCCGTAGCCAGATAGCAAAGTCCACTAGCCCCGGGCTGTTGTATGAAATGAAGTTTAATGAAAACATATTTTGAGGTAGGGCAGTAATTAGAGAGGGGTTGCGTATTGGAAAGAGGGCGTTAAATTGAAGGCATTACCATAGTCCCTCATATTCCTCAGGGATAGTTGAGTGAGCGAAATAAGCGAGCCTGCGTGAAACTTTTTTTCTCTTTCCTCCGTCTGTCACCTTCCTCGCGGGTCGTGATTAACACGTGCGCTCGCGTATTTCGCTCGCTCTGCTATCGTATCGTATACTCGTAGTCTACAAGGAGGGGTGCAGCATGTAGCCTTTCCCTCTCCTATGTCACGAGCTAAATTTTGTTCCCGTTTGTCTGAACATTTAGAGGGACTCCCATCTTGGCAAGCGCATCCAGGATCTAGAAGCTGAGTTAGCAACCAGCAAAGAAGAGTTCCAACGTCAGCTGGAGCTGAAAGATAGCCAACATGAAGAGGAAGTGAATCTACTCAAGGCAGACATGCTGGTCGCCATCCAGGTGGCGCGGAGCGGTGCCATTGTCTCAAATGACTCGAGTCCGTCAGTCTCCCAGGAAGTGTCTAAAACTGTTACGCGTGCGGGAGTACAGCTGTCATTAGAGGTACGTTATACGTTGCCTTAGCCAGGTTTCAAGCAGTAAATTTAACACCGCAGTGGTTTTTGTCACACTTATAAATTTTGTGATCATGGCTGAATTTTTAGATTGTAAAACATCGGTTTTTCTCAAAGTCACTGCACGCAAGGCGTGAAGCGTCGGGGATAAATTCTTGCGCGAAGCGCACGAGCCGCAATTTCCCCAGTCTCATTCTCGAGTTCAAACTCGTCCCAGACGTACGATTAGTTAAAAAAGGGCTTTTTTGCGGTCTACTAAGTTTTGTGAGCATCAACAATTTAATATCTACATCTTTAAGAGGTCTTAGCTTTTACTGTGGACTGCGAGCAGTTCTCCCTCTTTCCTCAAAGCCACGCGCGGCGAGCGTCGCGTAAGAGACTGCTCGCAGTCTAGTTTTACTGGATGTTTCGTCAGCGGAGGTGTAACCCATGAACTTTCGGTAACTAGTTGGGGTACCCTACCTCCAAGGTAATAGAGACCTCTCGGGGCTAGGTCGGGGTTATAGTTCTAAGTACTAGAAATGTACGAAAGTTGTGATCTTCTTATCGCAGGAAGCGGTAGCCAGAATTGATGAACTTGAAACGGAAGTTGAAACTAGCAAAAAGCAATTCAAGAAAGAAAAGGCAGAATTGGAAAAAAGCTTGAAGAAATCTGAAGCGGCCACCATGTTTGGACTTAGAAGGACCGAGGATATGAGTATTAAGATTTATCAAATGCAGAAAGAGATGGAGTCCATTGATAGAAAGTATCAAAAAGAAATACAGATGTACAAAGACGCTTTTGAACGTGACAAAGAAGAAAAGTGTCAGATGGGCGACTGGGAAACTCTTGCTTCAGAGAACGACAGTCTGAGATTGGAAATCGAGGAACTGGATTTGAAAATTGAGGAGATGGAAAGCGCCCACAGTGCTGAGGTTAGCATGCTGAAGCAAAAGCTTGGCGATGAAAAAATACTAAACGTAGAGGATTTGAGATTAAAAATTAAGGGCTTGGAGGATGTGATTGAAGAGCAAAGACTGGAACATGAGAAAGAGTTAGAAGATGTAAAGCAGGAGAGAGATAACTCGCTTCAAGAGGTCAAGCGAAGACACGAAAAAGAACTTGAAGCGTTGAAGCAGGAGCAGCGAGTGTTGAACGGGGCGAGCGCAAAAGCGGCGCTTGTTAATTCATCAGATTTGCGGGAAAAAGAGAAGAAGATTAAAGATCTGGAATTTAAGGTCGAAGAACTAGAAACTCTTCTCGAAGTTAAGAGAAGAAGACATAAAGAAGAGATCAAAACTCTCCGTCAGAGATTGGATGATGAGCTTCAAAAACACAGCGAAGATGTGCGTTCGCACCGCACTAAGGTGCGAATGTTGGAGCGCCGAAAATCCGAACACTCCATCTCATTAGGATTTAACATGGAGGACGATTATAAGAAAATGTACGATGAGCAAAGGTCGGAAAATATCAAGTTGAAGTTCACAGTCGAAAAGCAAAAGAAAGAGTTGGATGAGTTGCGAACTCAATTAGCAGAAGCAGCCCAAGTTGCCGAAGCAGCTAAAACAGCTGCAGCTGTGGAAGAGAAGCCGGAGCCAGTGTTTGAAAGACGAACTCCGCGTGGTAAGCGAACTTCTAAATCTTTGCCTGCTTTTAAATAGTGGACATTTTAAGTTTTGGCCCTGAAATCTATCTATAGTAACATAAACCAGTCAGTTGTCCTCGATCGAAGTCTGGTTTACTTTTTAAAGGGGGCTTTGTAACAAGCATGTTGCTGTTTTAGGTCACTTCTGTCCTGAAGTCAGTACTTAGTACCCTTATCCGTGAACAAAACGCTCCTGTAGATTTGTAAAGAAGAACAAATTTCATCAGGGAACACAAACCGTAATATTTTTTGTGATTTTTTTCAAGTTTCAATCCATGTCCAACCTTGCTATCCGATGTAAAAGACTACAGGAAACAGTTTCAATGCCAAAATTTAGTCTGAAATAACGAAACTAAACCATAATCTTTGGAATTCAGTTAAGGCAAAAAGTTTTAGTTTTTTAAAAAGATAGTAGATAACCCCTTTAACTCACTGTCTTCTCACGTTTTCAGCGGATTCACGCCGTCCTGTGTCGGACTCCTTCGCTGCTGGCTTTTCCTACAGTCGGGGAACCTCTGCTCAGGACACTAATACCAAGGAAACTCTAAGAAAGACCTCGTCAGATGCTCCGGCTGTTACTGATCCCGTCTGGAAGAGACCTTCAGGTGGTTCTCTTCCAAGACAGACCTCCAGTGATGCTGGAAGAACGAAACCCTTTTTAAGGCAACTTTCCAAAGGGGTGAGTAAATTGGATAAGTTTTATTAGGGAGTCTAGGTAACAACTACAGCGACGGTAACAAAAACGTCACGGCCGAAAAAGTGTCTTCGCTCTCAAACTTCATCGCGCTTATTCCGTCTCGTTCAATTTGTCGAATGTAGGCGATTTTTTCTGGAGTCGAATTCTAAAGGACTGTATCAAAGTTCATAAAGTTATAGGCGCAACTCGGATCATTTCAAATTTGAAAGCAGCTGCTATTTAAACCTGAAAGTCACTATACTCATTCGTCAGTTATGCCTCACCGTGACTTTGCTATTTAACGTTTCATCCATGTACTCGAAAGTGAGAGACATTTGCTACAAAAACTAGTTTCATGGCCTCAGCTTTGGTGAAAAATATGCACAGTGAAGCTATCCGGGGTGTCTATTATTTGAGAATACGCGGAATAACTTAGTTAAATCTCGTACTCGTAGTTGTTCTCGTCCTAGAATCTAAAGGCCTCTTATGAGCCGAAACTACCTACAAATCTCCTGTAGCTCAAAATGGAGCTTCTGAATTAGTAACTAGTAGGTCAGAGGTTCGCCTGTGTAGAGAACTCCGATTTCTTTTTATCCGAGTCCCTTGTGCCACTGACTGAAATACAGTTCTTGTATGGAGGTTCTATTTGAGCTTGAAGGGGTCGTGAATATTTAATGTCTAACTGTTGGTTTTCATCTGTTTAATAGGTTGAAACGTCAGGCATGGGCTCTGTAGCTGCTCGGGTAGCCATGTATCAAACTGCGGGTAAGGTTCGAATCAGTTCAAGAATGGATGTGCTATTGTGCTAAGTACTTAAGAAAGTCATTACAAAAACCAGTTTGGTAACCTGTAAGATAAGATGCTATAAGGCCTTGTACAACAAAATAACAACGAAATTTAAAACAATAAAATTGCTATTTAGTGTTGTAAACGCTTAGACAGGATAATGTGATTTTGTCGCACCGCTTAACCAGGTCATAATCTTGCTTAGCATTCAACTGAATATTTTGAGCAACCGATTCTTGATCCGTAACATTATTCATTGGTATGTTCTCTGTCTTTCTTAATATTTCAAATTTTGAAAAAGAGTGGAGTCATCATCATGGTAATTATATTTATCGAAAATAGATTTCTAGATGTATGTCGAATTTCGTACTATTGTCCTTTCCGATTTCTCAATACCCGCCATGTTTTTTTTCCAACAGCTACCAAGTTCAAAGGCAAAGATGGACAGGGAAAATAGAACAAACAAAGCCATGATTAATATTTGCAGGTAAACACCCATATCATTGTTTCGTTTCTAAACGTTTTAACTTCGTCATGTCTGTGCAGTTTTGGGATTACCACTCTTGTAAGGGCTCGAAAATTTTTCTTAAGTATTGCCACACGTGCATGGTGTTGGCCAGCCTTATCCAACATTTTGGATGCAAAATGCTGGATACGTTGGAACACCTTGTTGAATGGTACAGCAAGTTCTTGGATCACTGATCAGATTTAAAGAAGTTAAGACTTTTGGACCCTTTTTGGCTCTTCGCCTTTTGTCCCCGAGATTTGGTTTGGTAACAAATAAAGAAGCCTTGACTCTTGTGTGCTCTGTCCTGTTGTGAAGCAAGCAGGAAGCGGCTAGAGTATGAAAGAAGTGTAGGTGGAAACACGAGACGTAGTCGGGTGCTTCTCCCTACTTCTTAAGTGCTTTACAACAGAACAGAGAACTGTCAAGGCTTCTATATTTGTTTTCTGATAAAGAATCCGTTACACTCCCCACGCATTACTTTCTAATTGTCAAAACAAACTATTGGAAGATAGCGTGACAGCTCTAGTTCTGTGTTTTATACTCTCGTAAAGCATGCTTTTTCAAACAATCAGAGTGCGCGTTATATCTGAACTTAATTATAACAAACAATAAAGTTACATCTTCGTTGCTAATATTGATGGTTTGGCTTTTTAGTGGTTCGTCTGATGTTGATATTCTTTTCTTTTAATTTTCAGGCCAGAATGTTTGTCGTAATAAGAAGTATTTGCCTCAACGTTATATTATTGAAATCCTGAAGTTATGTACAGTTAAAGTAAAATGTTTGTAAAACGTTTTAAGGTACAGCCGTGTATGTAGTCCCCGACAGTCATGTAATAAAAATTAACGACTTGCGAGCGACGACAGAATGAATTTGTAAAAACCTCGGAGATATTTTCACTTAAGAGTGTTACACGCCGAAAACGTGAAAAACGTATTTTTCTATGGAACTTGGCTATTTTTGTAAAAGGTTTCTAGTGTATTAGATGGCAAGAGTCATTTTCGTTGTTTGGTTTCACCGGCGCTTTTTTTTAGTGAATAAAATACATTTACCAGTATTTCGTTGTGCCATGTCATTTATGCCTTTCCGCTCATACTTTTGTCTGCGGGGCAAGAAGTAAAAGTAAGGGAGCGGGGATAAAGACCAGTCCCCTCTCTTTCAGCCCTCTGTTTTAACCCTTGCGTTTTTCTCCCCACTTTTCCTCCCTTTCTACGCCTGCGACGTGGGTCATCTACGGTAGGATAGCTGTGGCGTAATTTTTGCCACCACCCTATTTCCACCCTTTGTCGTCGCGGGTACAGGAAACGAACGTGGTATATGAGAGAGATGTTCTTTTCATTCGGTGATGGGCGCCCGGAAGAAAAAATCTGAGTGCTTCTCACAGGAGTCAACCCTATGGCCTTCTGTTATTAGTCTAGATGCTCTACCACTGAGTTACAGGAAACTTGTAGGAGTTAAGATCACCAGTCTACTGTAGGTTTATGTAACAAACATTCTGTGCATACTGCCAGGACTGGAATTTCGATTTGTGTTTATGCGCAATGATAGAAATTTGATGGTGATCCGAATTTTAACCGTGGCGAATACATGAGGAAGATGTTTTTTAGTCAGTGAGTGACCAAGGCGGCTCAGAAGAAAAAAATCCGATTTCTCCCAACAGCCCCAATAGGAGTTAAACCAATGACCCTCTGGTTATTAGTCCAGACGCTCTACCACTGAGCTACAGGAGACTCGTGGAATCTTCTTCCCTCTTTCCCACCCTTTCTTTCCCTTTCTTTCTACCGGCTTCTTCCGAATTAAGAACGGAAGAAGCCGGTCTGGATCCAGCCCGTGGAAAGAGAGATTGTTTTTTTTCCCTTTTACTTCAGGAAGGAAACTGGTAAAAATCTGAAAGGGTCAGTGAAGAATGACTAAAGAACAATAACATACCCAGATTTTAAAACTTGCGCTCGTTGTCCTCGTTGACTCGTAAAAAGACATCGATTGACTTCAGGAATAGGTCAGCATAGAGTAAGGGCTTGTCTTTATTTTTTATTTCCCTCTTTTTTTTTGATACCTCATTCCTTCGTATTATAGTTACTCTGCCTTCGCCGTTCAATTAAATTGAAATTAAGTTTATCTTTTGTAATTTAGTAGGGAAAGCACTCGTTGTATAAGCCTCGTGGTTTCTTTGGGCTTTCTTGCCATATTCTAACGAATTTCTGTAATTTATTATTGTGTCATAATAAGGGGGCGAAAATTTTAAAAAGTTGGCTTTTGAACTATTGCCCATCACACACAACAGGCCCTTTACAACTCGCAGTCACCTTACCTGCAACAGCAAAATTCATGGAATACAGCTTTAAAAACAATACCAGAGACGAAGAGAGCTTGGAAAAAGCTAGAAAGCTATTTTCAGGTGGTAGACGAATGGTGACAGAGAAAACCAGCAATTCTCTCCGAAACTCAGCTGAGTCATAATCTCGTCGTGTTTAAGATTTACTTTCTTCTGATTGCTTTCTGTCTGGCCGGGTAAGCACTTGAAACCAGGGGCCTGTTTCTCGATAGAACGCGAGTGGTCGTCCTTCTTTCCCTGTGTTTTCCTCATTGTCACAAAAGAAAAATAAGGGCGCTTTTCATTTGTCGGAATGTAACTGACCGGCCGGCCCATTCCCATCGCAATGAGAATTTCACTTTTAATCAAACCTTACTATCCACATCAGTCAAATCCTAAATATTATGCATAGAGGAGATGGTTTTTCAGCAAAACGTCTTGGAAAAAGCCTATTTCATTGCCAAAATGTCTGGTCTGGCCATGGTTCGGCCGGCCAGTTCTGCCTTTTGGAAAGCGCCTTAAAATCAAGAGGCTGCTCGCGGTCTAGTTTCTGCAAAATCCTATAACTCACGGTGTGTAATTGGCTCTAGAGTGACAGATTTTACTGAGAATTCTCGAACTGCGCGAGAAGAAAACCTTTGATACCAAGGGTAGTGCTTGCTGGTCCGGAGACAACAAATTTTCTCCAAGATAGATTTCAACTACAGTAGTCGAAAGAAAAACCGAAAAAGCAGGGTGCGGGAACCGCGCGTGAGGGTGCGCGAAGAGTGCGGGAAATGTTGTATTCGCGCCGATTCGTGCCAAAACAAAACACTCCTGTTTTCCCAGGGCTCTCCCCTCTTGGGCGGAGCACTTAGTCCCCAGGGCTCTCCTCCCTCTCAGTCAATTCATTTCGGTGACATATCAGAGGCAAACGGGCGGGAAACATTTTCACATTTTCGCTACGGACTACGTGACCCGAAACGCTTTGGCCACGCGAAATAAATAAATAAGAAGGGCATGAAGGCTGCTGGCGATATCATTCATGAAAAGAGTGTGAATACTTGATCTTAACTTTGGAAGGCGTTTGCAGTCCCGACAGTTTAAAAAAGCAATATGTTTTTTTCCTGTAAAAAAAAAAAAACACGAACATTTGGAACACAGAGCAAGTCTATTTGTCCTTTCTTTGCTGACTAGGGATTACTAGTGGCTATAGTTCGATATAGGATATAGTTCTCTTCTACCTCACTTTATATCTAGCGGGATGTTTGAAAACGTTACTACCGAATAGAGTTCTTCCGTCAAACAGTTTTTTTCGGCCAAAAACTCTCCAAAATAGCCATTATAAACCTAAGAGTGCAACCATTGCTTTTTTTCTCTTCTCCTCCTTTTGCCCTCCTAGCTCTTTCTTTTTCTCCTTTCCTTTTCCCTCGATATTGTGATTCTCGAGGTTTTTGGCGCAAAAAACCTGCCTTTTGACCCTTTTTCACTCACATGACTGTAAATTTCGTTGGGTTCGCTTTCAAAAAATCGACTAATAACGACTCGAAGTAATCGGATGAAATTCAGGCTACCAATGTACATGTTGGACTGAATTAATGAGAGACCCCATGCCAACCTCTCGTTCCCGGAAAAGCCCTGGGGACGAGGTTGGCCCAATGTCTGTTATGACGATGACGAGAACAATAAAATGTGCTTCCGGGAAATGAAAAAGTTTCCGTAAGTTTGCAATCATAAGAGCCTCTCCCAGTCAAAACCTTTAAGTTTTTTGGGTGATTTAGCTGTTGTCCTTTGTATGGTTGTCCGTAAAAGCGAGATACCCGCAATGGCATGGCCAGGCGAATGCTGACTATAACAGGGCAAGACTCGCCAGCCCACCAACTCAAGTTTTGGAATACACTCAAAGAAAGTGTATACTACTCGTAGCTAAGAGATCGATTTCTTTCCTTCTCTTTCCTTTATTTCACATAACTTAAAAGTCTTGAAACGCTGCTGATATATAAAGTTCGCTGTACTAGCGAAAGAAACTCCATTCTATAATTCAAAAGCATTTTGCTGAACGGTCCACCCTTCATGCCTCAGGGGACTTTTATAGAACTTTGGTCGCGGTTTCAGTAGCAGAAACTGACCAATCAGATGCATTTCCCGAGCGGCACGGGAAATATAGGCATGTTTTCATCAAGCATTTGTTGGGCGCAATATAAACGCCTGATCATCTTTATAGTGAGAAAGTTGCTCTGTCTGTTCCAAAACTGTATAAATGCTAAAAAAGCAGCTTTTAGCACTCTTTCATTCGATTCCCTTGGCTAATAATTAAAAAATGCTATATTTGAAAACTGTAACTTTGAATAACAAGCAAAACAGGAAACTATTGCAGATAGTTCGATCTCTAGTTCGAACTAGTCCGATCTCTGATCTTCTTCACGTCTTGTATCAGAGTTAGACTATTCTATCATGACTGTTAGCTTTTTTGAACGATTAAGGAATATCCAGTTCCGGTCTCTTCCGGAGCAGAAGACTTTGAAAAAGTTTTAAAGTCTGTTTTCTCATGTTTGCTGACCTTTTATGCAATTTTCAATTTTTCTTGGCGTCAATGAACTTCATCAAAAGATTTTGATTAAATCGTTGTTACAACGTTTCTAGCAGTTTTAACACAGTCTTCGTTGAGCACTGATTGTCTAGGGCCACAGTTCTTTGAAAAAGTGCGATGATCCTGATTAGCGGTTTAACAAAAGTTTAGTCTTTGAATGGCAGAATTTTAAGCGTTAATTGCATATGAATAAACATCAATAGTATATGTTTTTATTGTTGTACCGAACACAAAGGCCAGTAAAACTTGTGAAAAATAATCCAACACGCGCATAATCACATCTTGGTAAACTTTGGTAATGCTACTTTGCATGTGCAACACGAGTATTTCTCGAGTTGGAATGAATTTTAATCGAGAAACTGTACAAAAGGAAGACGCCGATTTCGAGTTGATTAAACTGTTGTTTAGACAGTTAACTTACACTGGAAGGACCAAACTCATCTCAAACGATCGCTGTCATTTCTGGATTGGATCAAATGTCACCACCAGCTAAGATTCGCTTGTGCCTCTTCGAAGATACCAGGTTTGGCCTCAGTTCAACTTATATTTTTGGCCTATTAAGCCCTAGTTTACATTAATTGCTGGCAATAAACCCAAGTTAATCTAGTCGCCGAAACAACGTTACTGGTTTTCCGTAAGTTTAGTTGCCGCGGAAATTTTAAAAAGTTTGAATTCGCGCTCTTTCGCAATTTTAACTTTAATCGTGACGAGCGGGTACTAAACAGGCTATCGTAGTCTTCGCATATTCATTAGTTTTGTCAAACTGATAGTGGTGATCAACATCACTGAGCAATCAAATATTAGGAGTTTAAATGGTTCTTGTGCTAGCAATTCTTTAACACTATATAGTTTTCGTCAACTTTCTTCGCTTTTATCTACCGAGAAGTTTTGAAAGTTTGTATGTTTCTTTCCCGGTACTTTAAAAATTTATTCTGGGTCTAGCTTGTGGTAATTCACACAACTATAGGCCTTTTTCAAAAATACCATAATACTCTCGAAAGGCCTATTGTTTTGTCATCGATTTGTCAAGTTTTAATCAAGTCGGCATTTTTTTTTCTGAATGCGTCTAATTCAAGCGTTAGTCAAATCCGAGTGTTTTCTCAATGTATTGTGATAAGCGTCCAAATTGCTCTAACGGGTCTTACTGATTATTTTTGCTGCAGAAAAGAATTATTCTTTTAGACTTTACATAAAGGATTTTCTGTCATACTGTTCTGTTCTCTGTGTGTTGTTCAATGTGTCGCCAGAAGTTACCTGTAAACATGCATGGTCCCTTTGTTAGGTTAGCTCGTTAAGTGTTGAACTGGAGTCGACAAGATAAACGCGAGTTGCGATTGTTACGGTCAAATAGGCCTATTTTGTTGATGTCTATGTAGTTAAAATTTTTCGCTTTGATTAAAGAAGTGTTCTCTTCGGTAGACTACACTAATGAAATAAACTTTAATCGTTGGACAGTTTTTTAATACTCTGACTCAGAGTTTTACATTTGATTAACCGCGACCTTATTAATTAATGTACGATTTAAACATAAATTATGCTTTTATGCCGCACAAACGGGTTGCCAACAAACAAACTGTTGGCAATTTTGGCGTAGAGTGCTTAGCTTGCACCGGGAGAGAATTACAATGCTTCCAGGGACGGTTAGGCTGACACAAGACAATAGTCGACAGAGGTACAAGACAGGTGTAAATAAAACTGAAGGTAACGAGAAACCAGGTAAACAAGAAAAGAAGGTTAATTCGGAGTGCAATTCTTAACATGTTAGTACCGTAATATTTACAACAACAAATAACGCTTTCCATTTTTTTAACAGGTTCTGCCTCACCATAAAGAAAAGAAGAACAATTTGCCTTCCAAAAAAGTGTTCAAAATAACAATAAAAGTACTGCCACGATCCTTCAAAAGGATATGAAGCCAACGCATTTGTGTGTCTGTCATTTATTCAGTATATACCAAACCTATGGTAAGTTAATTTTTTGCTAAACACAGTCGGTTAGTCGGGTCTTCATGCAATTTTCCACTGTTTTGAACAGGTTATTATTTAAACTAAATTTTAAGAACAGGTCGTTGAGGTGGAACAGAGGATCATTATTAGCAATAATAACCTACTGTTTCAATTCAGTGACCATAATAATAACCTGCTGGTCCTAAAACTATGGAAAAGTACGCGCTCGGTCATTATCCTTAAAAACGTCTCGAGGCTCAACTATTAAGTTATATTTCTTTCCATGTTGCATCTTTCTTTACAATAATTTTGATGTGAGTTTTTCCGTCACTCTGACAATTCTGGTTTGGTATATACACCAAGACAACATGTTGTATTTAGTTTTAAATTAGGCAAATTCATTCCTCACCCCCCAAAATATCACAATCTAAAAGAAGTTTACGCTTTTGAATTCAGTAAGAAGGTACAGTTTCGCAGACAAAACGAAACCTTACCAAGAGCTAAATTCCTCAGCGTAAACCAACAACAAAATAGTAATCAAAAGACCGTCAGAGACAAAATATGCAAAAAACACAACAGAGCACTGAAGGCAAGTAAAAAAGGTAAGTATGAAGGTAAGTTTTTCTATATTGTTTTTATTATTGAGCCCTGGGGACTAAGTGCTCCGCCCAAGGGGGGGAGAGCCCTGGGGACTAAGTGCTCCGCCCAAGGGGGGGAGAGCCCTGGGGACTAAGTGCTCCGCCCAAGGGGGGGAGAGCCCTGGGGACTAAGTGCTCCGCCCAAGGGGGGGAGAGCCCTGGGGACTAAGTGCTCCGCCCAAGGGGGGGAGAGCCAACAACAACAACATTGGCCAATCGAAGGATGCCCTCTCCTTATTAGGGTTTTCTTTGGCGGGAAAACGAATAGTCCATATTTTGATCTTTTCATCCATTGGCTGATAAAACAAATAATGAACACTCACCGAAACCACTTTTCAAGGTCATACGATAATCGCTATAGTGATGGGTAGTGATGGATACTGATGGGTAGTGATGTGTAATGATGGGTAGTGATGTGTAGTGATGGATAGTGATGGGTAGTGATGTGTAATTATGGGTGGTGATGTGTGATGTGTAGTGATGTGTAGTGATGTGTAGTGATGGGTAGTGATGTGTAATGATGGGTAGTGATGTGTAGTGATGGATAGTGATGGGTAGTGATGTGTAATTATGGGTGGTGATGTGTAGTGATGGATAGTGATGGGTAGTGGTGGACAGTGATGTGTAGTGATGGATGGTGATGGGTAGTGATATGATAGTGATGGGTAGTGATGTGTACTGATGTGTACTGATGGGTAGTGATGAGTAGTGATCTGTAGTAATATATAGTGATCTGTAGTGATATGTAGTGATGTGTAGTGATGGACAGTGATAGGTGCTGATGGGTAGTGATGAATAGTTATGTTGAGTGACACATAGTTTCATGTTACATGAAGATATTTTAAGCGGATTTAGGAGACCATAGTTTTGGTGCCCAGTCTACTCTCAGCCGTGAAAAATTAACATGGCGGAACAGTTGTAGCAACTGAGAAGGCCGGGGGTCGTCAAGTTAAATTTTTTACGATTTTCCTGCTCAGGGAAAACAATGGATGAATATCTGATAAAGCCTCAAGGTTTTTCCTTTCTAACAAGAGGTTTGCGGCATATTACGTTCACGGTGAGTGCTGTTTAGCGAATAATTGGCTTGATAATAAAATTCTTTAATCGTGGCAATCAACGAGCTAAATTTTGTAAGTAAGTAAACAAATGAACACAGCCTTCTTCATTCAATATGCTTGCTTTGTCAAAGCTATGTGCGAGGTTTTCTCTCTTGGTGGTATTGTCTAGGAGAACACCTCCAAATAAGCTAGTACACTGCTTTTGAAAGGTTCGGTTAATTAAATGAGATTTGCGTGTCAAATTGAATGTTCACTTGATGATATTATGATTAACCATGAATATGGAATACGATTCTTTTTTAAAAAACCCTGTCACTCCTACAGATCGAGTGTTATTATTAGTTGCTCCAACTTTTTAATCTGTGAACGAAAGCCTATGGTGCTAATATTCAATAATCACTAAAACCTGTTTTTGCATGTGATAGGAGTATTTCTTTCTTAAACTTATAAGGATTTGGTGAATTTTAGTACACAATACAATACAGTACCCTTTATTTAACGTGGTCAATGTTCTTAGCTTATTAGCTACTTTACAGACATGCCACGAAAAATAAATAAATAAACTACAAATAATAATAGAAAGAGAAGATTTCTCATAAAAACCTATATAAAAATATAAATATTGGAAGTAGGAAAAAAAATACACTTTCATCTCGACAAGCCTGTTTCGTGATCGCTCACCCTTCAGGGGATTTCCAATATTTAGATCACGCTCTACTTTAACATATCAAGCACTCTACTATGGAAAAATCGAAACACAGACTTCCTATATAAAAATATATATATACAGTTAAAAATTATTAAAACTATGAGTAGATCACGAGATGATTACATAATGATGTTAAAACTAAGCGAAATGTATTTACATGTATTTGCGTGATTAAAATGTAAAATTTGAGAAATCCAACTTACACATTAAGTTCTTAAATGTTCCGATATTATTAGCGGCACGAAACTGATCCGGAAGAGCGTTCCAAATCTTAGCTGCAGTATAATGCCATGATTTAAGTCCATAGGTGGTAGTGAAAAAGTTCGCATTTTTGCAACCTCCCTAGTTTTGAGGCTGTTGTTTTGGTCATTGAACAATTAACTGTTGGGACAGTCATCGTAAGTTAAGTTAAATAGATGTGTTGTAGTTGATTTTTTATCTCAGGTAATTTTTCTTTTTCTTTTGTTTCTTCTTTATATAGCATACATTACCATACCCAAAAACAAAATAAAAATAAAAATTACCTGAGATAAAAAGTTAAGTACAACAGATGCCTTGAATCATGTTGAATTCAAGAATACTGCAAAATTGAAATAAATAATTGTTGTTGTTGTATGGTCATCCTGATGCTGAAAGGTCTAGCAAGCTGATGCAGGATGGATGCCAATGATGCACCCCTTCTCTTTACCATTGAGATCTATGGAGCAAATTTTGTCACTCCTGGACGGTACTTCCTTATACTGAAAATAACTGGAAGTAAAGTTAATCCCCGAGCATTGAAGCTCTATGTAGGAGATTCTAAAGTTCCACTGAATGATAATGAGTTTACTACTGATGCGTGTCTAGAGGATGGGGATCCTGAAACTTTGGCAACATTCACAGACTCAGTGATCTCATTTTGGGTGCCACAAGGTAATTTTGTAACTTATTTGTTAACTGTTAAACTGAAATAGTTCACTTAATGTTAGTCCCTCAGTAGTCAATTTTTATTGATAAAAATTGGTAAATCTGATTTGATTGATACCGATTGTATTAATCAATTGGTAGAAATTGATAACACGCTCATTTTGCTGATCGATTTATCTTGATTTTTACCTATTTCAGTGATTTATATCAGAAGATACAGCTGTTCATTTGTTCATCATAAAATGAAAACTGAATTCATGCAAACAGTAAATTAGTTGACAATTGAGTTGTAAGTGAGTTCGAAGGATCAAACAATTATCTCTTTTTAAAAAAGTCTTTAAAAAAATCTTATCTTTTCTTTAAAAAGCCAAGTTTAAATCTTCTTCTGATGGCTGATTATGGCCAGGTTCGTAGGTGCATAGTTTTTCATGGTTTAGATCTGCCACCCTTTCAAAATAATGTCGGTGTAATTCTGGGTCTAGTTAAATCCTGGAGTAGCCAATAGCTAAAAATCGAAATCGATAAAAGTGATTTTTATCAATCGATAATATGGAAACGGTGAAAATCTATCAAGGGAAATCTTTTAGCCTGAATTCCAGACATCCCTTCAACTCCAGGGGATGTCTGAAATTCAGGTTAGGAAATCTTTGTCTAAGGTTGTATTTCTCATGCTACTTGCCTGCGATAGCTGAATGCAAGTAAACCAAACTGTTAATTTTTGTTATTATGTACAAAATAAAGGGCCTCTGAGAGAAACTTGCGTGTAATATTTTCCACTTTTCTTGTTTTAATGTTTGTTGGTAAGTTGTTAACTGTACGTTGTTTATGTGTTTTCTCAGCTGTTCTATCTAACTTAAAAGCAGCAATGGTGGACTTCTTTTATAAATCATTCAAACCACGAAAAGTCAATAATATTGATTTGACACAGCAATTTAGTTTATCGATTTTCACCAATTTTCGTTATCAATCTTAAATTCATGTCAAAAACCCATTATATCAATACACAACAAGGTTCCACTGGAAACACTGACGATTCCGCTGGACTTCTTCTTTTCTATTCATGGGAGACTTAAAATATCAATCATGTTGGGTAGTGTGCTTGTCCAGTCATGACTAAGAGAACCAGGTCATATTTATATAATACATCTGTAGGGTGCTTGTCCTGGATTATGGCTTAATGAAGTTTTTTATGTCATGACTTCCAGTGAAGTCCAGTGGACTCTTGTTGCCGATGACAGGACTAGAAGGGTACATTAAACATTTTTGAAGATCAGTAAAATGACTTGAACAAAGATATATTTTTTCATGTATAGGTAAATATAAAATGTTATTGGTTGTTTGCCTGAGTCTGTGATTTCATATTTTTTGTCAGAGAGTGCTGATGGAGACATTAAACTTCTTGTGGAAGCATTTCAGCTTCCAGAGAATCCCTTACATGAAGGAGACAAGTATGGTGAGGCTGTGTTTGATGTTTTCCCAAGAAAAGGCACTCTCTTCTCTGCAGTGCGACAAAAAACACCATCATCTAGAGATTCCCAGGAATTGTATCAGTTTGAGACAAATATGACATTAAGTCAAGTTGTGACGAATGAAGGGTTCAGTGCAAATGCTGGTGTCATAAGAGCTGCTGTAAGTTTGAAGCAAGACCAACCTAAACAAGAAGGTGAGATATATATACACCTTACTTGAGGCCCTTTTAGCCGGGGGTGGGGGGAGGGGTTGGGGTACATACCGTAAAATTCCGAAAATAAGCCCCTCCATGTATAAGCCCCTCCAAATATACTATATGGCTAGCCCGATCGATTTTGAAACGCAAATTTCCCTCCATAGATAAGCCCCTCCAAAAATAAGCCCCTCATAAAGGGCCTTTGAAAAATATAAGCCCCGCGGCTTATTCTCGGAATTTTACGGTATATCCTTAGTCTGAATTTCAAATATATAGTCATTTCACATTTTGAGGTGTAGGCCATGTCCCTGTCAGTGTTTAACCCATCTTTATGTTGTTTATCACCAATTCATTTAGTCTTAAGCTGCTTGTCGGAATTTCACCCCAATGGGACCTTATACTTGTAACAGAATTATGGGTACATGCTGCATGTTGCTGTTATTGTGTCTGTTGTGATTAACTGTTTTATGCTAGTGTTTGTTTTGATGTGTCATGTGTATTGCATTTCTGCAGCGATGTTTTTTTTTTTTTCCCTTTCTATCAGTGCTTTATAATGATACCCAGGAAAGGTAACAATAGTTAAAGCAAATTAAAGGTCTGAACAACTGAAAAAAAAGTTTTTGAGGAGCTTATAAAAAGGGAAATTAGTTTTCTCTGCATTTGATATGTATATGTAGTGGCTCCATTTTATCCTTGGTTTAAAGGTGACTTCCTTTTGTTTTTGGGTATTAGCCAAAATATTTTACCCTTACTTAAGTACAGAGTTATTTCCATAATTTTCAAAAGTTACCTTACTGGGACCTTGTTATTGAACTGTTGAACTCTGAAGATACTTATCTTTAATTTACCATTGACAAATCACATCATTATTTAGAGAGTGTATATACTGTCATGTAAGAATTGATGTCACTTGATTATCTAATATTATTATTATTTCTTTTTCTTTTAGTTTTTGTTTTACATACCTTTTGCAATACTGTAAGTAATATTACAGTCAGGCAAATAAAGGTTATTGTTTGTTGTTGTTGTAGCAAAGAAGCAGGCAGGTAGAGAGTTAGCCAGTATAACTGGGTCAGATCACAGAGACCCTATTGATGATTCACTGCTAAACCCCTACAATGATTCTAGCTTGCTTAGAAAGCAGATGAAAGCAGGAAGTTTAGCCAATTTTTGCCCAAGAAGTGAGTTTCCAGAAGTTAACAGCAGAGAAAAACTATTAGATATGGAGGGAGATTACATGCAAGATACCTCTACAGGTGATGGCAATTTTGAAATAGGGGGTATTAAATTCTGTATGTATATTTAACCCTGAATGGCACCAGTTGTTCAAATGTTGGATATGTGCATTATATCTATGTAGTTCAGTGCCCTTCTCAAGTAACTGCTACATTTGAAGTTTTTGGTGATGTGCAATGTACAACCTACTTTTACTTGTGTCCTTGTGATGTTGTAGATCGTGGAAAATAGAGCAAGTTGTCTGGAGTTTTAGTTGGAGTATACTATTTACTGTATACTGTCCATTGAAATAATAATTTTGTTTTTTAATTTAAAGACATTCTGTAAATTTGGTTGGATCATTATCATTAGTTGCATTGTAGAACCTCAATATAACGTCAGGGCCCAAGCAAGTTTCTAGATTGTGGGTTTTCGAAAACGTCAATGACACTTATGAAACATTCATGCGAATTTTGGACAAAAGAAGAGTGATGCTTGGAACGTTTTTATTGGAGTAGCTAGTGGCTCTAGGTTTCTCTTGCTTCATCAGTTGCACCTGCTTTATTCAAGCTCCCAACTTTCTTTGTCAGTAATACTGGTAATGCATTATATACATGCATTATTGTTATGTTATTGTAGACAGAGATCCTGTAGCTCAAAAACAGGAAGATGCAGGAAGTTTAGCAAACTTTTGCCCCAGTTTAGAGTCTAGATTTGACATAGAGGAACAAAAAAAGAGGAAAAGAGACATAAGAGGTATTATTGGACATGGAATACAGCTGTTGTTAAGTGATAGATGTGCAATTTTTAATGTACTTTTGCAATGACTGCAGCTACTAAGATCAGAATATTTATTTTACATAATTTTTTATATTTTTAAAGCGCTTTTATGCCTGTCATGGTTGAGTTGGGCAAAGCTGATTCAGTGCCCAAAATTTGAGAGTGGTACAGTTACCATCTCATCATTTGTTCCTAGCTGATACATATACAGTAACTTAAATGTTTTAGAGCAGTACTGTGTCCTTTCAGGGGATAGAGTACTTGTCTTCATCTTCAGTTATGTAAGTGGTAGTTGTTGTCTTTCCTGCTAGGTCAATAGCAATAATATAAACAATTATTGGATGAGGTTGTTGTGTTATCTGGAATGATCAAGGTTGAGGTAACTGTTATCAGCCAAGCTAAAGGCTGAGGCTGATGATGCTTACCAAGACCTTGATTATTCCGGATATCACAAAAACAAATCTAACACTTGTTTTATTATACATTGTGTGAAGCGATCAAGGACAAACACAGCATCGTATAGAACACAGTTTGACATTGCTCTTGGAAATCCTGCTTTGCATGTGCAACCCACACATTAGTAACTAATCTGCTAGCAGATAACTTTATAGCTAATCTGTAGATTGCACTGATTTGCAAGATTAACTGAAGGCTCTTAGCCAATGAGAAGACAGATATTGTGTACAATGTACAATAATAATAATTTATTGCATTTATTGTTATCCGTTCATTTTCTCTATTTTAGCTAGACTAATGTACCAGGCTATAGTTCAGCAACAAGAGGAGGCAGGAAGTTTAGCAAACTTTTGTCCCAGTGTTGTTGTGTATAGTGATTCACCAGCCAATGAAAAAGTTGAATGTAAGGTGAAATGGGAAGATGAGGAGGAGGAGAATGTCATTTCAGTATGTGAGTTTCTCATAAAGCCCTCTATGGGGAATCTCACGAGAAGGTTGCAGAGATGCTTTCCATTCGTTTGCCTCAATGAACCTAAAACTAACACCCTTTAACACAATCACATTATATGAAGTGGTGAATATTTTAGGAAAAATCTGACTCTAGTTAGTTTCTTACCATTATTAACAGTGGCTATTCTCCCTACTTTGATAATATTATGAAGTTTACCTCTGTTGCTTAAGAATCTTGTGGAAGTAGATTTAAATCACATATCTGTGATGTTAATAGTTATCACCATCCTTATCGTTCATGCAAGTAACTTAAGTCTGCAAATATTGTAGGGGAGAACAACCGCAAGGAGAGTGCCAGCCTGGAACACATTATTTTTCCTAATCTGGTACAGAAACAGGAAGCACATTTAGCTAACACTTGTAATAGTGATGAGGGAGATAGGGCAGAAATTTTGGACATAGAAAAGCATTGCTCAGATGAGGACGAAGATGGATTTGTAACAGAGAGGTTTAGAAGAGGTAACTTTGTTCAAATGAAACCTGAGGATTACTAGGCTAGCAATGGCAGCCCTGTTGACCATAGAACTGACAGCCACAGGCCAGTCAGTTGAAATTTACATAGAACTTCCCAGGATAGCTGCTCTTTGGTAGAGAAACAGAAAAGGGTTTTTATTAGAAGAGTTAGTGACAGGAATAACAAGGAAGCTTCTTTGATGTCTTAGCAAACAAGTAATCTCAAATTAAAGTGGTCAGTTTGTCTTGTATGATCTCAACCTTTTTACTCCATGTGGGAACATCACTGTCTTATATCACTTCCCAATGTCTGTTTCTACACACAATAGAAAAATGTTGTGATATTAGCTAGGTTATTATAAAGAATACATTACATAGGAGAGATCTCATGTCTATATCAAGTTGATTAAATCAATTATGTAGCCTTAAGCTTTCACAAGAAAGATGATCTCATGTATGGAACAAAAAACTCCATCCATCCCTTGGCTTACAGGTATTGTCAGGGTGAACCAGCAAAAGCCACTGGGATGAATTTGATGTCAGCAGCCTTTGATTTGGTTAATCTATTAAACAAGTCAGGCAAAGCTGATGTAATGAGGGCTAAAACAGATGTGAATTGCCTTTGGTGTCATTCACTTCACCACTCTGATAACTCTCCTCGATCAAGTGGATAGTGCTCTTTACACATGTTGGATATCTTAAGCAGAAAGAAGGTCAAATCAAGCCTCATTTTCTTTCTTTCAACTTCTTGCAAAGATAAGCAAAAGTTGCTGTTAGTTTACACCCAAAGTCTTGTGTTAAATGCAAGCTGCAGTGTTCTAAGTTGCTCTTGGGATGATTTTAAAACAACGTTTTCTCAATCATTTGAGGTTAATTTTTGTCCCATCAGAACCAGAGGAAGACCCTGCGAGGGAGCCAGAGTATGTCAAGCCAAAGTTACTTCCAGTTCCTGGTGATCCTGGGCCAGGGCCTTCATCAGCTTCAGATACCTCAACAGCCATCAGAACAGTAAGTACTTTCCTGAACTGCCAAAACATTGGCACTAGTTTTGTTTTTCAGTTCAGAAACATGCACTGAATTTGCACTACTGTTGAACCGCTGCTATGGACATACCTGCAATAAGTGGACACTGATCCATGGTCCTAACAATATTTTGATGTACAGACATTGCATATCAGACCTCTGTTTGACAAAGTTTTTAGCTGTAAGATTGACCACTGATAGCTCGAAGTTGACTGTAACCACTAGTAGGGACTGTATAAAATTAAGGGAACATAAAGAAAGCAATCAGTTTAGTGAGCTAGTTAACAACTCTCGTGCTTATTTCTAAATTTGTTTGCTGTGTTTGCACAACTACAACTTTAAATGGCCAATTTTTAAGTGTACGTGATGGGAGCAGCAAGGCAATAAATTCCACCACCTCTGTCTGAACTTGGGTGTGGTCTCTTCAGCTCCAAACTTAATTCCCTTTTTTTAAGTAAGTGGGCAACTTGGCATAATTGCGAAAAAGTTTGGAGGGGTGCAAAATCCATTTGTCCACAACTTTTCCATTTTCTTGCCTTACCTGATGATCACTTCCTCTTGGCAAATATGTAATTTGGGGTGACTGCGAACAAAAAGTGCTGAACTGGTGGTGTTATAGACTGTAAAACATTTTGTTTTCCTCAAAATTGGTTTTGAAGAAGACTGTGTGAGATTTTCACCCACATTTCAGAAAACAGTATTCTGGCTTTGAAAGTATTTGACAGGAATTTGGTAAAATAGCCTGCCATAGAACTTTAACTTGCCAAAAATAAGAACTCCATTCATAGTTGGGTGGTACTGTTTAATCAGGGCTGTCACTAAAATTTGTCAGGTATATAAGTTGCCAGGTATATATTGGCGGGGAATTGAATGGCTAGGAAGTTCTTTTGTTTCTATGAAAGTAGCCAGGGGAAAAGCTCATAGTAGCTGGGGGAAAAGCTCATAGAAGCCAGGGGAAATCCCTGGCCTCTAGCCCTAAGGGACAATCCTGTTATATAATACTCTCGTTATTCCCTTTTACATAGATTCAAGAAACTGCCCTTGGTTCTAATATAAACAGCATACCTGTGCAGCATCTTTGTGGAAGCTACTTAGCAAGGGAAGGATATTGTGAAGTGGTAGTTCTTGCTCATGGTGCTCTTGGATTGCCAATGAAATCAGACGGAAGACCTCCTCAACCTTATATTGCAGGGTATGTGAAGAGAAGCATAAGACTGGCGCATGAATTTGGGTGATTTTCACATCTCTGGGAATTTTGTCTTCCCAGCTTTGGAAACTGTTGCATGTTTGGGTGACAGAAAAATTTAATTTCATATTTAATGTAAAAAAGTCATCTCTGCTCCATGAAATAGCAGGGAAAAAGTGTTAATGTTATGGTCAAATAGCTGCTGGTTTACTTGTGATAGAATTTGGCCAACACACAATGACATATTCAGGTTCTATTATACAGGAATGGCTAACTGTGTCCGATTGGCTGCGTGGTTGCGTGAAGCTAACCTTAACATATAGCTCTTCCTATAGAGGCAAAGACTTCACTTAGATGACAAACCTGTACACATGTACATACAGTAATGTTTGTAAAATGAGTATAAAGTTGAGTTACTTATTTACAGGAAGTCTGGAGTTACTACATGTGTACCTGTGCAGAATATTGTAGTAGTATATCAAGACAAAATTTGTCAATGTGATACCGTGGTGAAATAAAGATTATGATGATGATGATGCCATGTTTGTACCTTTACAGGAACTCTGGAATTACTACATGTGTACTTTTACAAAACATTGTGGTAGTATATCGAGACATGTTTGTAACTCTTTACCGGAAGTCTGGAATTACAATATGTGTAGCTCTACAACACATTGTAGTAGTATATCGAGACATATTTTTACCTTTTTACAGGAAGTCTGGAAAAGCTGAGGCTCAGAATCAAATGGGACAGTCTGTCACTCATGCCTCTATTCAGCCAACTCAGTCACCATCTTGGGAAGAAATACTGTTAGTTGAATTCAGAGAGGAGAATTCCAAAGATGAAGGTTGGTTGAGTGGTAAATTCTATTCATTTTTATGTAATACTGCCCACGTGCCTTCGTCCTTAAGTCATAAACCATTTGAAGAGCACGAGAAAACTCATAAAGAGATCAAACTCTCTGAGCGAGACTCTCAGCTCTTAAAAGTACGGTAAAACAGGCTAGAAAAACGTGCAACTTGTTTTGCAACATTGCTAGAAAATGAGTTGAAAAGTGATGTTGCGTGTTTTACCACCTAGATTTGTTGCAAGACAGGTTTGATTCGTGGGTTGTAAAACGCGGAACATCGCTATTCAACTTGTGTAGCAGCAATGTTGCAAAACAAGTTGCACGTGTTTGTTGGCCGTTTTTCGGTAGCTTAAGACTCTTGTCTCGCGGTAAGACTCTGGTCTTGCGAGAATCAAGACAAAACTGTTTACCGCATGCGATAAGCACTCTTTTTATGATGAGTTTTTCACTTTGCTCTTTTACAGTTTTAATCCTGCTGTTAGCTGACCACCCAAGCAAAGAGTTACTTACAGAGTACACAGTTCCGCTTGCTCATTTGAAGCCCTTTCATCAATATCATCTGGAGCTAGTTCAGGTATCCATCTTTATTACATACATACTGAGAAATACTCACCAAAAAGCTATGTCGTAAATTTTCTTATAACATATCTGAGATAGTACTCTCCTTCGGCCCGTGACATCTCACGTGGATGAATTCTCTGGTAAACCAATAGAAAGAGCGGTGTATTGTTTTTAAAATACACCACCTTAGTGTACACACATCCGTTGAGCCCTAACAGAGACCATTCTTGTATTTTAACAAAAATGGGCTGTTGGCTCAATCCTATGAATCAGTGTCTTGGTTACGTTTTTGATTCGCGTTTTTTTTCTGCTGAGAAGAAAGATTTAATTAATATTATTTCCTTGATTTTTTGTATCCTTAATGAAGAAGGGTGGGACTTTAAGAAAACAGTATTGATTGTCTTGTTGCTATGAAAACGTTTGAGATACCAGTATATATCTAGAACCTCCTGTTTACAAAAAATGTAAATAATTTTGAAATCCTACGACAGGTTCTTTCCTTACTTCGTTAAATAAGCACTGGAGCCCTCTAGTTTTTTCTCTGCAAATTTGGTGAAGTTTGAAGATAATCTCGACCATACAACTCGTTGCACAAAAAGCTGGTCAAACTAATTTTCAAATGCTCTGCTAGCGCATTTGTGTTAGTTGCCCCATAATTAGGGGAAGAGTGCAGCCAGACTATCTCCTATCTGAAAACTTGATGATATAACTGTAAGTAATAGGAAACCTATGGTGGACTCGGTAACGCTACAAGAAGGACAAATTTTCACTGAATTTCAATTACTTGTTTTCTCAGTTATCTTTTACAGCTTTACTCTTTACTTTACCCTGAAGCTCGGTCAGTTTGTCCAAACTGCAGTGACCCGAGGTGACTTATTTTACATTTTTCCGGCTTTCAGCCCAATCCAGAACTTAGCGGTGACATTAGATTATACATCACCTTGATGATGAAGATGGACAAGTTACCGCTTCCCTCTGCAGGTTTTAAAGTCTTTGGACTGGAGGTATGTAATAGTCTTGTATTGTTTTATGAGCACTCAACTGGCCTTTTTCAGGTGGCAGTTGTGACTGGTTTGGTGCTGCGTCAAATTATGGGACAGATATTGGGGACCAATTTTAAGCCAGTTTCTGCATAACCTATTGTACTAGGCTGATTTTGCGACAGGACGGTAACGTCAGTTGGCGACGGGAAAGCTCGCGGAAAGGACTAAACACGACTTCCGCCATTGATCAAACCGGTTGTTTGATTTGCGCGCGCCGTTGTCAACTGACGTTCCCATTCTGTTGCTAAATCAGCCTATTAGCCAACCGAGAGCGCAAACGTCAGTTAATAAATGAATTCGAGCTGTCTGCTGTCCATTTTTTACTGGGACTCTTTTACTGGGATTTATAAACCACTTAAATACTACATTCATCTCAATACTGTCTTTCAACCAGATTTGCAAATGTTACTTTGTACCGAATGGTCTCCACGGTGTATCTTTCCTTTCCCTTTCCCTCAGGTATTGCTTCGTAGCTTGGAAGCCCCGGTCAGTAGCCAGATGGGACCGCTTGTTGCCACAGGAAGAATTGTAGCTGATTGGAAGGAATACAAGTATATACAGTTAACACTTTCTTAAAGCCTTGGTCTTATCTTATCTTATCATCTAGATCTTATCAACGTCACTGATACGAAAATTTAACGTTCTAAATCTGACTAATTTATTGAAGATTGGTAACAAATTACTCCTTACTTTTGGCGCGAAATTTCAGCGTTAATTTGTAATTTCACAGTGAAATTACAAACTTGCTATGGCAACGTTCCGTATGTCTCAGTGCCAAGATGGCGTCAAGGTTTTAAAATATTATGAATAAAGATGTCAGGGCATTAAAAGATAGTTTGGAAAACCTAAACACACGAAAGAACGCATCAAGAATTAGGTAGTTTGTCGAAAAATCAAGAAAATTGTGAACTTGAGCCAAAATTTGTGTTCTAAACTTTTCGATGCGTGGAGTTCTCGATACCGTACGATAAACCAGTTAAAAACCGAAGATTGTAAGCGTAATTTGTCACGCATGATATTAATATAGGTAGTGAAATGGTATACTCGTAAAATTAGGGACTAATGTCACTTACGTTTTGTCCAAATTCGTATAATTTCACGATCGTTTAAATTATTAGAATTTGAACAAAACGCGCGTGAAATTATTCCCTAAATATTTCACTCGTCATCATTTGATTACACATTCTTATTTCACGCCCCAACTACGTATACATGTAAGTAAACTGTACATGGTAGCTCGAGCAGAAAAATGTCCTTGAAGTAGATCTTCTTATGTGCTCTTCCTTTGTCATCGCTAGGGAAAGTATGCTCTCATCTCAGCCCAGACCAGCTGGAGTCACAGTAACCACAATTGACTTTCCGTCGCCACATCCAACTTCATTCGCTGTAGCAGGAGCAACACCTGCACAGGGAGCCCCTCAAGTAACCACAGCTGGAACACCACAGGAACAACCTCAGTGGAACCAGTCTTTGTTTTTCATTGGAGATGAATCCAGTTTGTTCACTGTTACTTCTGCTTTGGTCATAGAATATTATCCTGCATCACTTGGTAAGACATCTAACATGCAGCAAAATATTTCAGAATGATCTGATTAAAGGAGCTCTGTCACGAAATTCAGCCAAGTTAGGAAATTACAAAATGCCCGTTGAATTAAGAGAAACATAAAAATAACTGCTTAAAACTTTAAAGGAAGGTTAAAATAACATAACAGAAACAACAAATGCCACGGATGGGCAAAACTGAAGAAGATTGAAACGGATTGAAATTAGGGTTTTCGAAAATTGTTCAGCCTAACAGTTTTTCAAAGTTGATCCCTGCTGCGGGCAACTTCAAAAATAATGCTCAGGAGACATATTTATTTGTCTCGGATCTCTGATTTTGTCATATACCTGTAATTTCTTTGCTTACTTTAATTTCCATAGCGATTGAGGGCTAGTATTGGCGAAACTGGACTGCCGTGACACAGCCCCTTTAAGCAGCCAGCGAACGAAATTTTCACAATCCCTCCTAAAACATTAGATTAACTTTTTCATGTACCTACTACAAACTTGAGCGAATAATTCATGGCATCGTTCCATCTGAATAGCAGCGTCCATATAGCCAATTTTCGAGCCAAATTCTATACTGCTTGTGGAACCCTAAAGAAATCAACCTTTAGTTTGAAGTTCTTTATTGGTCCCTCTAGAGTGCGCATGCCACCACGGACCTAAACTCAGCAAGAGAGAGGCGCCAGTGTAAATTTGTAATCATTTTCTTGGTTGTTTCGCGTAGTAAAACAGTTACTGCTGCCTGCAGAAGCAAAAAGGTTACAAAATGTGCCGCGGCATTCTTTGCGATGAGAAAAGAAAAAAAGAAAGAAGATTGAAAAAGGGAAAACGTAAAAACGCGCCTGGTGGGACGAACGTTTTCTTTTGACTTAGTGGACTGTGTTGCTATTCTGTCCTTGACGAAATTGTTATATTTGTCATGTTGTGAGCTTGAAACAAGAAAAAATCTGAGTTTCTCACGGAACTCCTAATGAGTTAGATCATATACTAGGTTCATGTGACATGCGTCTTGCGCAATGGCAGGAATTGTTAAAAGCGGTGAATAAATGAGAAAAATATATTCTTCTTTGTTACGAGGATGGATCTTTCATCAGAGTATCCAATAAACACAGCCTCGTTCTTAGTCGTCCTCGGCTATTTCGGGTGTGACGTCACCTGTCAAGCTTGTCGGGACACCGCCCTGGGGACGAGGCTGCAATGAACATTTTTTTGTTGTTTTGTTAGCGATGAGTAGAGATAGTTGGCAGCTGTCAAGCCCAGTTGGATACTCTTACCAAACACTGGATCAGTTGCTTTTATCAAGCTTGAAGTGGGACAGCAGTAAACTTGGTCTCAGACTGGACAATTTACCAATTGAGGTGAGACACAAATCAGACTGGTGGCATGTCTATCCATGAACTATTCTAGTTGAAAGTGTGAAAATGTTAGTAGCTCCCTAGTAGCATATGGGTTATGTTATTTTAAGAGAAGTCGAAAGCTTCGAATCAACAACGCAATCGGATTTTTTTTTCAATAACAGCTTCATCATAGAAAGTTCTTACAAAGCCTCCATAGGCAGATTTTGCGAAGACAACGCAAAGTCGAATGAAAGCGCAAAACAACGCAGAAAGGTCTGGATCCGACTACCGGTGTTCAATTTGCCGCTTTGCATTTGGGCAATTCGGTTTTTAGATCTGTATGCGCTGTAGTCACAGTCGTCACGATGTCTTTGCTAAATGTTCTTAATATCCGCAATAGTTCACTGAGTTTTCGAACCCTCTCACCAGACGACTGTCTCGTTTCAAGGTACTAGAATCGTCTCGCGTGTTGCTTCCCGCGAGAAATGTGGGTGCATTGCTGCATGAGTCTAGTAGAATGAACAAGATTTTTCCCTCAGTTCAGCGGTAAGAGCATTCACCCAGTTCCCGGTTGAATGAAATCATGTTGGGATATTGCTTCTCTCTCTTCACGCTCTTGATAGGCTAAATACTGTTTCTTTTAAAGAAAAATCGTATGGCGCTTACCTAAAGTTAGAACTGGCCAACCGGACGGGTCATTTTGATAATTAACAGACTATTTTCTAAAGTTGTTGCTAACACCCATTTCAGCCCTGCGATGTCCTGACTAATAGTGGAATTCTCTTTATGACTGGAGTGGTCTGGTTGACCAGTTCAAACTGACGGTAACGGCGCCCTTAGGCTTTGATTGATACGTGAATAGTTTAATTTTGGGTCATTTCTTTTAGGGGTCAAACCTCAGAACAGCGATAGGTACCAGTCCTTCAGTTGGAATGGTGCTCAGACTGGTCACCAGCCAGGTATTTGCCAAATTATTCTAGTGACCTTTGCTTCAGCTGTTTGAGGAGTTAGTTAGTTTGCATTTCGCGATTTTATTGGCCTCTGTTGTGACGTCTCGGTCTTTTGTCTAAACATATACCAGTATAGAGTCTTCTAAGCCAATAACATCACATCTTTACTAACACACTACTGATAACGTCACGACCTAATTGACCAAGAGGTGAAAGAACAGAATCTCCACACCATTTACTAATGATACACTCTTTACTTTGACGCTGATGATGACTTCCGCGCAGTTTGTGGAAACATCAATCACTGTCACCAACAGTCCTATTCTCAAGACTACACTTAAACGGACGATCATATTTAATCTACCTTTGACATAACTCCAGGTTAATATCACGTGCTATAATGATTTTCATTAAAAACACTTTTTAATTTAGCCTTTATTGAACACGCTTGTTCGGTCAAGGGAGCGGGATATTGGACTCTTTTTGCATTTTTATCGAGCTCGAATTCGTCTATAAAAACACAACAACAACAAAAACACCAAAACTTGGTCGATATCCAACGTTCTTGTTCACGCTTCGTTAGCATCGCTTATACATTAAATTGTACTTGTACTATTGACTTTTCCAGCGACCAGACCAGCAACTGACAGCAGCGCATCTGTCTTCATTGCCTGTGTTTAGGACGGCACCAGCTCAGCAGCAGACACAGCAAGGACAATCGTTCTATAATACTCATCAGCCAGCTGACACGGCAGAGCAGGTGCGATAATAATTTGGGTCCTTTTGTCGAGATTACAAGTAACATGGTTTAGCTCTAACGTCAGCATTCAGTTTACAGTCAAACCAGGTGAAGCGTTCCCGTCGCTAACGAACTAATAAATTCGTTAACGGAAAAATGATTTCGTTTGTTGATTCAATAATCCATTCATAAAATGAACGATCCAATATTCATATTTAGCCTCGATTCCATAATCGAATGTTGCTTCGATTACTGTTTTTTGAAAAACTACACTTTTTTTTCTTCGAGTCGAGTGCGGGCGAGTTTAACCTGCGATCAGGCGTTTTTTTTTAGGGATAATAGGGAGAGGGCATGATCTCAGGCTAGGGCGAGTTCTGAAGTTCAAACCCAAACAAACTGTTTGCAACGGACCTGACCTCTTAGAAAACACCATAGTCAAACTGAGGTCAATGTATGTGCGGTGATTGGTGGATTTCGATCCTCGGCCTTTGTCAGATTTTTTTGCATTTGCGGTCTGTCTATTCAAGCTGTTCTTTTGATTAAAGGCAATTAAAAACGCAATCGTAAACGGCAGGAAAAGGGAAGCAAATACGATTGAACTCAACAGACAAGAATAAAGAACAGGTAGATTTTGTTCATAAACCAAATCAAAATTAATTATTGAATCGAGGTCCAATTTGACTGTTGGATTATTCATTTTATGAATGGATTATTGAATCAACAAACGAAATCATTTTGCCATTAATGAATTCATTAGTTTGCTAGCGACGGGAACGCTTGACCTGGTTTGACTGTAACATTCAAATCCCTTCTCAGCGCCGCTCGCCTGGCACCTGGTAGGCTCAGTCTCCAGCCGAGGGTCTCTCGATACGCCCGCGGTACTCCTCATCCGACGGGTCGGGTTGGAAGTACCGCGGGCGCATCTGGACCCTACTCACAGGGCGGGGTTGTTCACTGCAGGGTTTAGATAACCCAGGGTTAGTGCAAATATATGAAAGCTTAAAAAGCAACTTCAGTTTTATTCTTTTTGTCTACAATTTGATGATTTGATGCTCTAAAAAGAATCGAGAAAATTATCTGGAAAAATTTTTTTGGACAGAAGAAAAAGAAACTCGGGTTAGCGCTAATTGGCCTTCGAACAACTGGGCCCTGGTGAACCAATACTTTTATACAGTTTAAATCAGTGAATGGCAATTTTCGCGTTTTGATCAGCTCTCGTAACCCAGAATATCACTGGCTATTCACTGTTTTGGGACAGGGGCAAAAATGGCTTCTCGTTTCGAGACAGTTTCGGAAGACGAAATTTTAGCGATAAATGAAGCAGCTTTACCATCAAATACCAAGAAAGCAAGGAAATTTGGCTTGTCCGTGTGAACTGGTGATAGAAATTTTTGTTCTTACCGAATTTATAACAAAATCTAAAAAATGAACTTAACAAAATCCCAAAAATTATTGTAACAGCTGTCAGTTGGAACGTAATCGTATCAAAGCTCTTAATACTAAGTGACTTCTTTTAGTTGCAAAGATTACTTTTTCGTTTTTGTTAAGGGGATCTGATTTGGTAAAATAAAGCACTAAACTCTCCCACTCAGGGTCGGTGCATAGCGCTAGGTGTTCTTCCGGATGATTGCTCCGTGAGAACTGTTTAAAACTTTAATAAATCACATCACGAAGACACCAACAGAAAAAAGGTGCTGAGCGAGAAAAACGACTAAAAAAGGTCGTAGTCTTAGACTAACAAATGCGCATGCGCGAGAATCTCTAAGTTCACAGGACTACCACTATTTTCTTGGGTGAATCCACCACTCTTCAACTCCTTTGCGGAGATAATGTACATAATACTGTAAAGGTATTATTGAAATATAATGGTAACCCCTTTCTTTGTTTATTATCAGACCCCTTATGGTCTTCCTCCAATGAATGCGGTGAAAACTATTCTACCACACTTTCATTCTCTATACAATGCTGGACCAAAGACTGAACCAGTCAAGGAATATGTTCCATTGGCGAACTTGTCATCCCCAAATGTATCCACTCCGCCGGAGAGAGGGTGAGTATACTTTATTATACAAGCAATGAAAAGGAAATACGAGTCCAAAATATAATTGCGGGAAAAAGGCAGTTTCGTGACGTGTTTCATGTTATCATTGCTTGTGCTTTCACTGGGTGCTTGGTTCCTTCCATTTTACACCTGCTACACAACAATGAAAGCAAGAGCCGAAACCACAAGAGGACAAAAATTGTTAGTTTTTCTCCCGCTTGAGCTTATACCTAAGTGTACCCTAGGTAGCAGAGGCTTTTTCTCTTGTGCGGCGGGGTGCTTCGTTCCAGGGGCGAAGCTACCAGCGGCGAAGGCGCTTGTCACTGTTAAGACTGTAACAGGATTAACTCAAACGATTGGAAGGTCGCGTGCTGGATTCCCTGAAACGGACGGTCAGTACTTAGGGTGTTAAATAACTGAGGGAGAAGGTAGTTCCTTGCCATGTAAACGACTGGAACTTCACTTGGATCGGATGACCACGTTGAAATCACAGGCCCGTCCCCAAGTAGGAGGCGTAAAAACAGTGTCGTCAGTTAGCACTTGCGTATTCTTGTAGACGTATTCGATTTTCGTGGACGGTTGCCCTTCCGTATTGGCGGGATACTGCTGAGCCGAGCCAGCGGCGTGTTTACATTCTAAAATAAAGTACGTTTTTTTGCGTTAGCGTAACTGGTAACCGCGCGTGAAAAGTCTTTGGCACCCAGGGTATTTTAGTTGTTTCTTTGTGTCGTAAGTTTAAACCTGGATGATGCGAACATAACAAAAGTACAAACACAAATACAAAGCGCGGTTTTGCTTGCATCGCACCGGTTCACTTGTAAGTGTCTTGTGTTGTACTTGTAAACTAGCCTTATGTTTTGTTCCTCTTTCAGAAGCATTGAAGCAGCTGGCAGTATTCAAATTCCTCCAGAAGTAAGCATTGTTTGAATTTTCTTAAAAATGCACCAGAAGAGCTCGTTATTTTTTTTGCCAGTGTCAAGCAACTGGCGTTACCAGTTGGCAGTGTCGCTCTATTTAATGATGAGGCTCTCGGTGTAATCTTGTACAGGTGAAGGTAGTGGGGCCCAATACCACCATTACTCTATACCACACCATACCATATTCTTTTACAGTCGAATCAGGTATTAGAAAAATTTAGATTTACTTGTACCGCAAACTGCAAACGGCAAAAGGCAATTTGTACCACGTCACCAAGGTTTTGCGTACACTTTTGTTGGTTAACTTTTATGTTGTTGTTGTGTGCGTATTGTTCAGTGTATTTTCAATCTTTTGTGTTACGTCATTTGGTGGTTGCACCCGTTCACAACAGCAAGAAACTACCCCTCTGGTTTCCGCATTGTAGGAGGTCTGGGTACCAGGTGGTTTTTGCCGTATCATTTGAGGACTGTTTTATTCATATCGACTAAAGGTCAGTAAATGTCTCTTTCAGGTCAGAGGAAAAATGGATATCAGGGACTTAGCGGTCATGGATTATCAAATGAAGGTGCAAAAATAAGTAAACTTCGTCACACTTAAGTGCTTTTGTTTCTGAGAGGTGTTCAGTAAACTACTTAGCTTTGTGAATGTGATTCATGTCTACAGTCATCGGCGACAATTACAGTTTAGCTAGTTTAGGCACTTTGACCTTTATGACACCTCTCTTTTTCACGACTCTATCTACTTCAAAAAGGAAAAAGCAAACCTTCCTTCCCGAACTGAAGATACCTATGACCTATAGTAAACAGAAAAACAAAGCGACTTTATTTGGGGGCAGTGGGAGGGGGGTTAGGGTAGGGGTCACGACTGTTTTGTTTTCCAAGTATACCCCACTATACGACGGTGTCTCAAATCTTTTCATGCCAATTGTTAGGAAGTTATCTTTGTTTTGGATATATTTGTTATTTAAAGTGTTGTATAGGGTCATTGCCAGACTTCTTGTTGCGCAGTTTACAGTCAGTGAAGTAATGGATTATTCATAGCCCCAAATGTGATTGTGAAATGAGATGAGGACGGTCACTGTGTTTGTTCACGTCTCTCAGTCAGATTAGATAAAAGCAATATGAGATACGACCATAAAAACGCACTTTATTTTAGTGTCAGTGTATTTAGTACGAAAGTACTAATTGATGGCGCTATTTTTACGTCCCACTGGAGACGGGACCGCCATTTTACGTGATCATCCGAGCCACGCGAAGGTCTAGCCATTTGCAGGGCAAAGGAATTACCTTCATTTCTCAGTTATTTTAAGACCCTGGGTGTTGGTCCGCGCCCGGGAATCGAACCCATGACCTCCAGCTCTGCAGTCAAGTGCTCTACCCCATAAGGTCCTCCGGAAAATTAACACGGGCCTAGTGCTTTACATTCCGGTACCGAATCGATTGGACTAACCAGGTGGTGCTTCTGTCATCATTTGAATGGTTACATCTGCTATAGGATTTCGTCCACAGACTCAAGAGTTTAATAGAACTAAACCGCTTTTAAGATCGTCTTTGCGTGTGAAGGGATTTAATTTCAGTTATTGCTTTACACTAAGCTATGTTATATTTATTGTGTTAACAGGAAGTAGATCGCTATAGAACAGCAATGAGAAAGATGGCAACAGATCTCCTCCATGTGCGAGAGGATTGCAAGCGATTGGAGGTATGTACTCGCGTGCGCACACTGTTGGTTAACTAGTGCAAAAAACTCAATCAACTCTCGCCTTACGGACGCCTCGTTTATATAAGCTAAATTCCCCACAAATGTTAGACTTTGACGTAAACAAACTTCAGATATAACGGATTGTCGCTAATGTACGGAGTGTTTTTTTTTTCTGTCCCAACACAAAAATTTCCTCGTAACGGACACTGAGCTCCATCTTTCAACACTTAAAAAATATTAGCCTGAGAAAACAGCCGACACCTCAGACGCCACCACTGGTTTCCTCGAGAAATGATGTCTGAGAAACGAGCGCAGAAATTCCATACTGATGACGTGTCACTACCCAGATCTGGGTAGTGCTTCTCATTGGCCGTGCCGCGTGGGAAATTTGTTTCAACCAACCAGATGCCTACCAGATCTGGGTAGTGACGCGTCATCAGTATGGAATTTCTGCGTTCGTTTTTCAGACGTCATTTCGCGGGGAAAGCAGTGGTGGCGTCGCGAAATGTCGGCTGTTTCATCCGTTTCTTGTCATTATTTTGTTTTTCGGCTGGTTTAGTTCATTGTAAACATACGTTACTTCTCTATTGCACATGCTTGTGGGAAAATTCTTCTCTCACCTCATAGTTACATCGGAGCCTAGCTTGCAGTCCCGAGCGTCCATAATATTTGTGAGCTGCGGATGAGTGTATCCGGTCTTTGTAACGTTGGTTGTACGAGTTCGTGCGATCTTTAAACGAGTGGCCTGACGCTAAGCGTGGGTAAAATGGAGAAGGTGACTGGGGTTAGGCGTTCAAAATACGCTCAACCAACTCGCGATTGAGGCTCGCGTGCGGATCCATGGTTTTGGCGCCAATATGATCCGCTAATGGTTTTCGATGTCACTCCCATAGCTACCGGTACTACTTCACCCCCCAAGATCTTGATATTTTTCTTGTTTTTTTTTTTTCCTTTTTCCTTTCTTTGCTTTCATCTTCTCTATCTTTTCGTGAACAGTTATATCAGACGCTTATTTAATAACCGAGCTTAAATATTGTGCAACTATTCTCTATTACTCCATAGCAAGCCAACAGCAGGCTCCGGAGGGAACTGGGTCAGCATGACGAGATCTCCAGACTGATGGTCAGTTCAAAAGACTTGGATAATGTAACTCATACTGAGTTGGTGCAGAAATTCGGTAAGTTAAAATGAGTTCTACTTTTATTGAAAATCTATGGTAAACGTCTTTTATTTGACACGCCGGCTTTGTAACTGGAAACATACTGGAGTGGTAGTAGACCGTTCATAGTTCCTTTTATTCCCGTTAGATTCGCAAGACCTTTGAGATCGAGCGCTTTCCGTAACAGGTGGCCATATAGGGTGTTTTCACATGACGTCACGGAGGCCATATTGGTGTCCCCAGACAATGAAACGGCGGCCATGTTGGTGTCCCAAACCAGTCCTGTGGGAGTTTAACTCTTTTCTTATGCAAACGCTTTCTTTTGTTCCAATAAATTTGCATAGTTGCTGGTCACGTGAGTGAAAACGCTCTATTGGTTCCAGTTGTGAGTGTACCCTACCTGCGGGGTCCCGACACTTGCCCCCCCCCCCCCCCCCCTCGGTACGTATGATAACAAGGATGGCCGCCCATTACAGCAAGTGCTCGATCTTGACGATCTTACGGAAAAATAGGGGACTGTGAACAGTTTAGAATGACAGGTTTGTATCCAGTTTTTCAGCCTTTCAATCCCTTTTATGCTTTTTTTGGTCTACTGAGAAATAAGGCGTAATAGCCAAGGGTAGAAACACCGCGTGTCATTTCCTTATCAGTAAATTGTAACATAATGGCCCAGGTGCTGGACTTACGAAGACCTCCTCGTCAGTTGAAGATGTCTCTACAATGCTAATGTTTCTCAAGATGGCTTTGTTAATCCGGGCCGAATTCTTTCTAATAGTAGAAAGTACTTTTTCCCCTTCGAGGATTCTTACTTTAAGACGATAAATAAAGAGCAAATGAAAGCGTTTGGGACATAAAAGGAGACCCACGTATGATGTTTGTAAGTTAATGATATGTGTTTTTTCCTTCCATGAAAAGTTCTGCTGAAAAAGAAACTCGCAGATGAATCCTCGAAGAAACAGGATTTGCAAACAAGGCTTCAGCATCTTCAAAATGAACTCATCATGGTAACGTTGCACGCACAACATTAATCATTGCCTCCGTCGGAGGGTGTCTGTTAGATTATTTTTATTTTATCTTGTGGTGTGATTTAGTTTTCACATTGTTGTTCATCTTAGCTGAACTCTTCCTTTAAAAGTTATGTGTAAGGCGCTGTATTTCCGCGCGAATGTTTGTTTCTTTTTCTTGTTAAGGGAGATTCGACTTTTAAGGGTTTAGTCACTCATGCTATTTTTGTCGCAGTTTTCAAACGCAATTTTTAACGCGCCCGAGTTCGCAGTGAATAACGCAAAGTAAAATATTCGCGATTTACTGACCTTTCCCGCAATCCGTTGCAATGTACACACACAACAATGCGAGGTCCAGGCTCGGATGGACAATTTTGTCCAGATCTCTGTATTTTGTCTACCCAAGCCTCGAGGTGGGTAAGGTCTATTTGTGACTGCAAAATCGTAGAAATTTTGAACTGGTAACTTAGAAAATTTGGGGGGCTGAGTATCATTGAGTTGCGGCCCAAACGGTGGTTTGAGGGAGCATACGTCTGATGCTTCAGACTTAAGAAATTGTAACTTGTCTTATATTTTCACCCGATTCGAGCAGAAAATTTACTGTCTCATATCTTTTGATTTGAAGTTGAATGGCGTTACTAACCAGATTTCGTATTTTAACAGAAAAATGAGATGGAAAAAGAGTTTTTGAAGCTGCAGGAAGCGCACGAGGGCCAACAAGCACTTTTACAAAAAATGCAGGTAATTGAATACACACAGATAACCAGATCAAGCTAACTTTGAAAACGCCTTCCTTTTCATACTTAGCGTTTTTGATTCCTAGATTTAGAAGGAGCAGCGATTTTCGTTATATATGAAACCTAACTCGAGTGCCGCGTGTTCCGAGGCTGAGGAACGAAATTAGTCATTCTAAGCAGTTTAAGTGATATAAATGTGAAAAAAGCTATTACTGCCATCAGACTTTGAAGTCACTGCGCAAGCCAAAGTACAATCTGTACGAAGGCATTATATTTTGACTTCTGTAGCTCATATAACACCTTTGTCTTATTTGGTAGAGTAAGGTTCAGAAGTACAAGACCATTCAAGATACTTGCAAGAAACAAGAGAAAGTAAGAAAAAACCGTTTAGCAATGGCAGCATTTTTAATAAAACGAAAGTTTCAACTCCTTCCTGATCCAGGGGAAGGGTCTGGAATTAAGCGCCTCCGAAATTAACTTGTCCGGGGGGCAAAATGCAATGTAGCAAATCAAGAATATCAAGTTGGCTCTTCGGTTAAGTTACAGACTAGCTAAGCTATTGGGAAGGTCGGTAAGCCTTTCAGAATGTTGTGTTGAGCCTTGAATGGATTAGCTTCAGATCCAGGGAGAGACGACGTAACTATAGTGATCCGATTATATCCTTGGTTAAAAAATAAATAAATAAATAAAAGATAACGTAAGTAAAATTTATACCGAGAATGAAATTGATCCACAGCATGAACGCCTACCTGCGTGAGATTAAGCACATCGCCCACATGAAACAGATTTGATCTAACCTTTAATTTGATGCACGTGATGCTCTTCACTTCAGGTTATAGTTCAGCTTGAGCAGCTTTTAGCCAAACATGGAAAAGGCCCGCAGTATAACGGTGGTATGTTGGACTTTGACTTTGACTTTTATTAAGGGCCCAGGGGCCCGTTTCTCGAAAGTCCCGGTAACTTTACGGGCCCGAAATCAAATATTCAAATCGAAATATAAAGAATAAGAGCGCGGGTCCTGGCTAGCAAACTACTCCATTTTGTTTCATTAACTGACAGTTTTATCGTGTTAGATGCAAAACTATTGAAACCTCGATCTTTATTGTAAACGGAGACAGCTTACCGGGCCCGTTAATTATCGGGATTTTCGAGAAACGGGCCCCTGGAAATAGAGCGCTCGCCCTACGTGATAAATATTTCGTGCAAGAGATATATGTCAGTAATGTTGAAAATGATATTTATTATTTTTCTCTGTGTTATTCTTTGAAGAAAATAAAGACACTTACAGAACTCTTAGTGAACAAAACATCAAACTGCAAGCGGAAGTCATGCAGTACAAGGTACACAGAAAAAAACCACCAGTTTAGTATTATTTCGTTTTAATATCTCGTGGACAAACTGGTAACCTTGTATTAAAACTCTTAATTACGTTTAAAACAGTTTGTTACTGTTCAAACATGCCTTCTTTCTTCTCGTAATAACGAGTTTCATTTCGTTGAAATGTTTTCTTCACCGAACAAATTCAGTCAGTGACGCAAACAGTGCCGAAGAGTCTGCATGTTTAATCACTAGCAACTTTATCAGTTAACTAAAAAAAGTAAACTAAACTGGCATTTTATTGGTTACGTTTTACACTTTGAAAAGTGAAAATGAGAAGCTTAGCCTTTGAAGTGCTGCTCTTGGTAATTTTAGTTCCAAAGTGAACTACGACAGACGTTGTGGTCCTGACTTGTTGGAATTAAAATGAAATTATGTGTTATTGCAGAAGCATTGTAGTCTCTTTTAAATGAAACCTTTTCAGCAACACTGAAGAGCATGTTGCTGTTTGTTTCTTTTTAATTCGGCAAAATGAAATAATTTTGTTATCTTTAGCGCGGTCAAGTAACCACCCAAAACGACTCGATAGTCTTTGTGGTCGCCTTCGAAAGCCGCCGACTATTTTAATGCATTGTCTGGAAAAAACTGATTTCGGTATTCGATTGGATAGACGGGTCGCCTGTTAGGGTTGGTAGAACGTGAAGATTCGGTTGTACTTCTTTTTATCCTTGAGAAAGGTTTGACTGCAACTGCCTCCTTTCTTTTGTTACTTTGTAGGAGTTGCTGAAGACAGCTGAAGCGAAGCAAAAGCTACCAAGGTACACAGTCCCAGTGACATGTCTAAGGAAGGGGCAAGAGTCCCCCTCCCCCTCCCTATATTTGGACAAAAATAAGAGGACTGAATACTTCGTTTCGACCAGAGATTGGTTGTGCTACTACTCCTGTCCTTCATTCTGTGTAATATCTGTCGCTTTTCTTAGCAAATTCCAAAACTGTCGATGTCTTGCAAATGTCCACGTGTATGAGTTTACATCATGATTGGAATTATAATAATCTCGAAGTACTTATTGTACAATCTTTGCCCTCGAGGAGCAGTGTTGTTTTCCCTTCCGGGCTCCTAGCTTAGCGTCCGGTGCACTGATTTTATTCAAATACTTTTACATCGATTTTTAGGTACCAATATTTTTCTTTGTTTTTCTTACTTCTGGTTAAAATTTCGTTCAAGAAAATCCCATCGTTCCGAAAAGCTGCCCCTGGGTCGCCGATGTTTACAACATACTTTTAAAAACAACTGTTCTAAATTGTGGACAGGACGTTTACTAGCATATAGAATCCGTATAATTTAACTTTTTATGGCAAATATGACTTTACAAAGAAGGAAACCGGGAGAAACTGTCTACCGCACGAGTTACTGCAGCTTGCGAACAGGTTTTTGACTCACGGATAAGGATTAAGCCTATTCCAAGTCGAACCCCCTTGTCGAGAACTTACTCGTTGGTAGCTCGGTGGGGAGACATCCATGCTAAGCCTGTGACTGAAGCATCGGAATGCTGCACGGATTAGTCGGCACATCTCCCAGTTATCTGTGATTTTCCTTTTGCATTTCCGTCCGGGTCTAAATGACATTTTACTTTTGTTTCAGATCTCCCCCTGACAAGCATGTGGCGAGTGTAAGTCAGGGATGAAAATTTATTTATTTGTTTGTCTTAGGAAATTAACCTTAATTCTCGCATTTACTGTACACTTTTTCCATGGCTACGCTACGCAAGGCTGTCCCGAAGCCGTCGGTTCTGTTGGCCGGTGCGCCTCTCCAGAAAATTTGGACAGACTAAGGGACACAACTTAGCATCAGGATTTCTGCGATCTTGTGTAGACAGTGAGACAGACCTTAGACTGCGAGCAGTCTCTCTTTTTCTTCAGATTTAGTAAGGGGAGTGCACGCGCGCGCGAGCGTTGAGCGGTGAAGCCGCGAGACGCGAGACGCGAGAAACGAGGGCGGCGCGTGGTCATTTGCGTGTCTTGGGCGTTTTGCTCGACGGTCCAAGAAAAAAGAGAGACTGCTCGTAGTCTAGACAGACCTATGCTAGCTTTAGTGACTGCCTTTGGAAACCATCCCCCTATCCAAAACTATCTCACGTCACCCGAACAATCCCTCGTTCCCAGTATCGTAAGCTTCTGGAGGGGTAAACTGTGTCTTTAATTCCTGTAAGGTTTTCGTGCTATTTATGAGAAGTGTATTTTTCTATCGTTTTTGCTGCTTCTATTTTGATGACGTTAAACTGGGGGATAATGCATAATCACACATAACCGTGTTGATTTCGCACTTTTTACTTTAAAATAAAGAGAAATTGCAATTGCTGTGTATTTTGTTTGGCAGAACGGCCCAATGTCCGATATGGAACGCCTTGAACTGTATGAAAAACTGGAGAAAGCCGAAGGCCGCATTGTTGCACTAGAAAAACAGGTATGTTGTAAAATGGTGGCGAAAACAAGTTTACCGGGGCACTCGGCCAGCAAGATTTCAAGATTATCCTCAAGTTATATTTTTAAATATCACAAATATACACCTGGTAAGAACAAATTCTACGGACACAAACAAGTTTAACACAACATTTATTTCTCAACTGAGAATATCTGCAACTGTTGAAGAGCTTATTGTCAACAGAAATTGTTTCCGTGTTCTTGAAGGAAACGTAATAAACAAAATTAAATGGTGGTACGTCATAAGTGGAAGCCGGAGCACCCGGGGAGGTATCTCTTAGAGTGAGACTGAGGAGAAGTTAGACAACAACCTCAATCCGCATATGCAAGCTTCGTCTCTGGAATTCGAACCTGGGTCGTGATAGTGGGTGGCAAGTCAGCTCTCGCTAATGCGCCGCTCTTGCTGCCCATGTCGGAATCATACTCGAAATGCAAACCTCCCAGTTACAGGATTACTAATGTCTCAACCTTTTTCTTACTTTTTAGTTGGCTGATAATGTGAGAAAATGGGCGAAAGACAAAGCTGATTTACAGGTAATTAGAAATTCCTTGTTTTCTATTCGTCTTAAAAGGCAGGTGCGAAGAGCGTTACTGGGAAATGTTGCCCCCAGCATATGGGGCTGAAATGTTCCTTCGGAAGAAGCCATAAATTCACTAATGATTGCTAAACTAAAGTTCGCGGCAACCATGTTGGCTGTTCGCCTTGCTGGAAGCTTATTCATAACACTCCCTATCGTCCTTTAGTGTTAAAACAACAGGGAGCTTCAACGACTGCGACGGCTACGCAAACGTCACGTCACTTCAATTAAAAAGTGAATTCGCGCTGCCTCAAACTTTATTGCGCTTACTCCATCTCGTTTAATTAGTCAGATGTTGACAAATTTTTTTGGAGTTAAATTCTAAAGGACTGTATAATTGTTGAGCGAAAGAAAAAGAAAGCTGTTGTCTTTTGTTTACGTTCTCGATCAGTCGTCGTCGGTTGCTTAAGCTCCAATAACGCTTGCCATCTCTTCCATTTGTAAGTAGATATTTCGGTTAATTTTGCTTTTCCTTTGTTTTAGGGTATGGTAATGAATGCTGATGAATTTGAAACAAAAGAAAGACAAAAATTACCTAAAATAAGAAATTATACCTGCAACATATACGTGTTGGATCACAGTCTCTTGTGTGGCGGGGCTGCTTTTCAGTACAGCTGCTTGTGGTGTCGTTAAATCCTGTGATAAAGTAATTATTTTCTTCTTGCAGGTGAAGTTAAATGAAAGTGTCGTAGGTCAGAAGACAGGATTCAAGAACTCGTATTCCTCTACGTCAATCGACATCCTAGACTGGGTTTGTAAGAGTTACTTGCTTTTAAACTTTGATATGTAACTAACCGATCGAGAAAATCATTTGTGATTTTGTACAGGGGTTAGCGATTAGTAACGATTTGTTTATTTGCTTGTTTTGTTCACAGCACAATGGCCCAAAACCACCATCACCGGCGAGACCTTTGGGTCCTCGAAGACCTTCTCCGAAGCTTGATCCTTTAGAGAGAAGATAGCAACTAGAGCCTTTTGAAACCATCAGCGAATTGCCCGAATCCCAAACAAGGGCTGGGCTAGAAGACGGTTTATCCGTCTCTATCATAATGCTTTGTTTAATACGATTTTCTGAGAATAATCAAACCGATGAGGAACAGTTGAATGAACCGAAACTAACGATCAACTGTTACATCTGTACTAGGTAATTTATCACTCTGCAATTGTTCTGGTCTGATGTCCCGGGTTACAAGTGCGAACGCCTCTTTGAATTTTTACCAAGTTTTGTCAAAGCTTGTTACTCCGCAGTAGCACTGTGACATGGGGCTCAGCTGGTTTTGTCAAACGTCACGAAGACGAACCGTCAGTCAGTCAGTCAATTTTAAACGCGAGTCGGGTACGCTATAACCTGAGAAACAGCCGACATTTCGCGAGGCCACCACTGGTTTTCCCGCGAAATTCCATACTGGGTAGTGTAGCCTGAGTATCAGGCCTTCTTAAGGGGCTATGGTAGAGGAGATTTTAGATGAGGGAGGGGGAAGGGGAGGAGATATCTCTCCTTCAGCTCTCTCCCTTTTTCGCTTTCATCTTTCCCCTTTTCCCCCAGAAACGCCTGATACTCAGGCTAGCTAGTGCTTCTGATTGGTCATACTGCGTGGGAAATTTGCTTTAACCAGTCAAAAGCACTCAGACCTGGATGGTGACGCATCATCAGTATGGAATTTCTGCGCTCGTTTCTCAGACCTCATTTCTCAAGGCTGTTGATTGTTGCCTGACTAAAAATGAGGTGTACTGTTTTCTCTTCCTTCCTGAAACGAGGTAGAACTTTGTAATGTCGAAAGCAAAAGCTTCAAATGGTCCATACACAGCCCGGCGCCTCAGGTTTGAAATTGGGGATTAAGCCTGGTAATTTCCTCGTTCATCCATGCGTTATGTACAAAGAATATAAGTTATTTATTTTCATAAACTGGTATTTGAGTGAGGTATCAACAGTTGTCGAGTTGCAGTTCGTTAATAAGCATTTAACGTATGCTTAAATAAGGTTAAAGGTGCTGAAAGAAAAAGATGCGGTGTCATTTCTTAACATTCGCATTTCCTCTGGCGTATTTGTTTTTTGTAAATATTGTACGAAACAAGGATGCTGTAAAAAATTGCTCGTACGAAGTTTCATTAGATATTAAAACACATTCATTACAATGTGGCATAGTTGTTTGAGCTGCCCCCTTCTCTTTTTTGGTCGATATTCTAAAACCATGCTTTTTGAAACGTTGGTTAATTCCGTTTTCACTAAACTACTCATCCTTTTCGAATAGCACAATTCAGTAGTGACTGAACACAGCCTCGTAACCAGGCCAGTTCGCGCTATCCGAGTTACCAGAGGAGGCTTGGAACCGAGTGTGATAGCGCGAGGTTTCCTTGGCGAATTTTCCCGACAAGCTTGGTAGGTGACGTCACATCCGAAATCGCCGAGGACGACTGGGAGCGAGGCTAGACTGAACAGGTAGTCCTCTTCAGGGCGGAAAAACATAATGAGCATGCGTGAACTTTTTTTCCCAGATCCCCTGGCCGGGTTTGAGAAAATGGGGGGATTGCAAATATTTTTTTGCCTAAAATTAAAATGTTTCTACTCATAACCTTGAAAGAACAGGCAATTTGTCTTCAAAAGTTGCAAGCTGTGGTTAAAACCTTGCCATTACTTAATTTTCTCGAAGAATACCTCATAGTAAAACGGACTTTAACGACATTCATTTCCTTGCGTTGTACTGGAAATGTGCATGCGTAGGTCCGATTTTTTTCAAGATGCATTCACAAAATGAGTTCATATAAGGAGGTTCCTGGATGTATAAGGTCCGAAGCTCCACTGTGAACACAAAAGTAACATATCTTTGGACAGTGATTTGCCCCCCAAAATTAACTCTTGCCCACATGCAATGTGTTTGAAGTCACTGAACTTTGTTGCACTAGAGCTGATATTTTAAAACCCACGCTCGATCGGACACTCATAGCTTCGCAGATCACTAAAAATTAAATATAAACAAAATCCTTAATGTAGAAGTTGTTGCGTTGATATGTGGGCAGAAAAATGTCAATCTTTATCTTGTAAAATCCTTCCAAAAGTTGGTTTCAAAGAAACTATAGTTTTTTAAACTTGTGATCGTTTCACGGAGATAAATTTTGCTTTGTCGTGATGTCAAGTTGAACATGCATCACACCTGTCAAAAACCTAACTACACTTAAGTGAGATTTCATTTAAGCAAAGTTAAAGTTACATTATTGCAAAAACGTCTTTCCAATTACGTATATGATTTAATTGCTGAGGTTGCTTTAAGGACCATAGACGCCTCTTTAAGCTTGCAAAGAGATGAGACAAGCAAAGAACAATTCCATCATGCACAGAATTCAGCTTAAGTGAACTATAAAAAAAGCTTAAATCATGTTCAATACGGTTGCAAAACAACAAATTATCGTTAAAAAAACATAAGGCTCTTATACGTGACAATGACATCGAAGAAGTGAATTTTCTGTACGAAAACATCCTACCTAAAGATCTTAAAAGCTAAAGATCAGTTGCAAGCTTCGCAGCCAAGCTATGATTCACCATATAGCCATTTTTAATAACTGGTCCATGCGAGGGTCTTCATTCAAGCAAATTAAACTCAGCAATCGTTAGAAAATACAGAAAACTGCAGATAAGGGTTTGTTTTGCTCGCTTCAGTCAAATCCAGCCCCAGCAATTGTTTAGGGGCAAAGAAACAAGTGTTTTGAAGTCACTGCCGGCAGCTGTCGTTTTCAGCTACTTCACAGCGAGTGAAAAGGAAAATTTGTGTACAGAAAGAAAACAAAACTATTAAATAAAAAAAGAAAAAAAAAAAAGAGAAAAGAAACCTCTGACAATTATTACTTGAACAACAGAACAATAGTTGCCTATTCTTCTTAAACATGAGGATAATTAACGTAATTCGCCAACTGAAATAACGCAAACGTAGACAGATACAACTTTAATTTTCGGGAAATTTTAATTGAACTGTACATTATTTTTGTTTACGGAAGTATGATGTAACTTTATATAATTCGCGACCACTTCGCGTGACATGAAAGAATTTAGAATTGATGACATTATCCACTTGCACGCATAATCGCTCTAAATAAAACATTACAAAATGTGTTTAAGTATAGAGAACTGTATGGTTTCAAAGCTATAATCTTAAGCAAGTTTAAAAGTTTTAGGTTTACAGAATCGATCCTTTGGGGGTCAAATAAATCCTAAGCCGGTCTCCGTCGCATTAGGGGTTTGATTCTAATTTTCCGACCAGCATATCCTTCGTTTTCAGATGAGGTTCCCCTCCCGCCGCGCCTTTACGGGCCCTCATTTTCTTTGAATAGCGTGACTTTGGAAAATAGCGTGACTGTGAAAATAGCTCGACCATAACGACATTCACGTGATCTGTCTTAGTCAGACGCCAATATTATGTCGAGCAGTTCCGCTTTCGACAATCAATTTCTCTTCTTCATCGTGCTACCTTACGTTTTATTAAATCGAAGTTCCTTGGATCAATTTTGGGTAAGGTGAGTAATTTTGCATTGGTTATTCAGCTTAACATACCCACAGATAAAATAAAATTTAGGATAATTATTTTGTCGAAGTTCCACTCGTACACCACACATTACCGTTTAAAGAATTTGATGGCCTCGGCATACAGAACTATCGTCACTGTCTTGAGTACACGTTGGGTGCATGGTGTAGAATTTGCTGTGATGAAAAGAGTTTACTTGTTATCACCATCTGGTTCTTCGAAACCTTTATTATTTTCGCGTAAGGATCAGAAATATTTACATTTGCGAGTACACTTCCTTGTACGTTTCCGCGCGATCATGGTCGCTATTTCGTTAAAAATACGCTCATTAAAGGGGTTGTTAGCACTGATCCCTTGGCCTGAATAATACGCCGATCACGGTGGGTCATTCGTTGTCCAAAGTCAAAACGAATGAGTGTTTCATATTTGAAACAGGAATCAAACATCAAACGAATGTTCATTTGCAAATGATTTGTGTCCTTTAATGTCTGGGTCATCATTCATAGCGGGGATTCATCGCTTTCTGCGCAAAAGTAAAACCTTATCAATCCTAACAGTGCCCAACTTAAAAATTCACAAAAACACAAACATTTTTTTTGGTAAAGTCCTAAGAGGTAAAAATTCTCCGAAAAAAGACGGCCAAAGAGGGAGAGGTTTCATTTGAACTAGACTTTGAACACAGACGTACTTCCGGTTGTCTCTCGTTACTTTTTCGGTGATCAGATAGTGAAGCAAGGCGACGACCGGAAATACTTTATTATAGGAAATTAACACTCCATGAAATTAACGCGAATTTTAACGTTAATTTAAGTCGCGTTAAATTTGTTGAGCATTAATTTCCTCGACGTTAATAAAATGCAGCGTTAATTTCCGCGCTCCTAATATCCAGTATTTTAACCCCAATTTTGGAACCTGTCCAGATATTCTTGACACCTAAAAAACATTAACTACAAGCTTTCTTTCTTTTCATATACCCTTTAATTTTCATCTTTCACAAAAGCTAAGGCGAAGGTTTACAGTATTACGAGTTCATCTTCATCGTTGTCGCTGTCAGAAGTGATGTCAGCTCAGTTTTGTGCAGTTTTGAATGTTTTTGCATTCAGTGTTGAAATAAATTTGTTCCAGTTGTCATCACCAACTGTGTCTTAATCGCGTTAATTTCCTTTATTATGAAATTCTACATCCCCTTTCACGTTAATTTTCTTTATTCGAAAGTCGTTTTCCATTAAATTCGCGTTAATTTAAGTCGCATTAATTTCCAATACCTTAATTTCATAGAGCGTTAATTTCTATAATAAGGCACGTTAGGCCTCCCACGCAGACGCGCGTTCTTTGGGCTTCGTCACGAGTTCACAACGTTTCGGGGGGTACAACGAAAATGGTATGCGGGGAGGCTCCACCCCGAGGTTCGACCCCTTAATTACCCTTTTATATACCGTTTTTGACAGAAAAGTCCCCCCTTTCGTATACCTTCTATTGATAAATGATACCCCTTTCACACACCAAGTATAGAACTTTGCATCCCTTTCAACAACTGTAAATGCACTTTCTTTAAAATATCATGAATAAATCACAAAACCAGAACGTTTCCTCAACTTTTTCACTGCCTTAAAATGCACCTGTTCGCCCTTTTGAGCCTTTTTACCGATGAAATGACATATTTCCCTACACATTCATATACTTCAACAAGTGAACTCCCTAACATTTCATTTACCTGAAAGCTGAAAAAGGTAACCCTTTGGGGAGGAGCCTCCCCGTATAGGCTATTATAGGAAGTAACTTCCCCTCCGGGGCCGGGGGGGGGGCGTGGGCATACAATTACAGGGTCCACGGGTACTCAGTCTAGGAGTGAAAGGGTTAAACTGCTAAGAGAAATTTTCGTGTACCGTTTTTAAGACCAATCTCAGTGGCAAGAAAATCAATGAATTTGCAGAGAACTTTGTATAACCCGCTTTGTTCTCTTTTGCTATGTGATTGTCATCTCCCCCCGCACTCTAAACCTGTCTATTGGACGGTGGTGCTACCCGTCGTCCCCCTTCCCACCAATCTCGACTCGAGAGCCTTTTTTTTTTCAGCCGCGCAAAGAAAAGAGCTCTGGAGTCCACAGAGCTTGCATATCGAAAAGAGCGCACTTCTAGACAAACATGTTTAATCTCTTTCCTGCTTCTTATCGCATCCTTCTTCTACTCTACTTTTACATTCTTCTAGGATATCTGTTACCCTCAACTTGTCATCCAAACGAAGCACTGTTCGAAAAGGCCAAGAACTCTTAAAATTTGTGCACTGATCAAAATAATCGTCATTAATGTGTTTGAGAATGGAGAAACTAACATCGAATGAAATACATGATCTAGTAGAAGCCCCTTTTCAAATACAAATGAAGGCCCGGCTCTTGTCTTAAATTAAACGACTTTCCACGTAATGTTTGTAATAGACGCCCCTCACTATTAAACGCCTCCTGTCTGAAAAATGCCCTCTCATGACCATTACTCCACAATTCTCGGGAATAGCGAAATATAGCAAAATCTTTCAATTCACTGGTATTTGGTTTATTGCTTGATTGACAATGGTTTGTACATTACATCTTCTTCAACGCCAAGTTCAAAGTAAGGAAAGTGCTCTTTGATATTCTTGATGTGCTCAATACATCAGTATTTTTCGTCGGGCAGGTTCGACCTTGATAGCAAAGTAATTAGTTCTTGAAGCATATTAGTTGTGTTGAGGTTTTTACAGTTATCAGAATAAACGCCACCCATTTACACATGCTCCCTACCTCCACCACCGTCCACCCCTCCTCCCACCACCCCCCACCACCCCCCACCTCTTGACCCTTAAAATTAAATAAAAGAACCTGGCGTCTATTAGATCATTATTGGTACTGTCGTAGAAACACATTGCTGATTGAGCCAGGTCCATGGAAAGCAAGTTGTGTTTGAAGCCCAGACGCAGTCGTTTATCTATCAGCGCAAAACTACAGCTACTTACCTAGCGTCCCGTATTAAACTTAGTTTATCATTAGTTACGGCTTGCTTTTCATAATCATTTTATTGAATAACTGTGTTACATAATCAGCGGAGATTCTTGCAATTTTCAGAATGATAAGTAAGTATTAATCTTTGGTTTGGCCTGACGAGAAAATAAGCTAATAGGCAATATCTCTTACTAGGACTATAAGTTGGTGATGGAATACTCGCAAGAGCAATTAAACTACTTCAGACTCTGCTACATAGCATTTGATTTGGTTCCAGTGCGACTGCGGTACATTTTCAAAAACGAATGGGATTTCCTTTATAAAGCAACGTTAACTGGAGAATGGAAAGACACGGCACAAAATGGACATGATTTTTACAACAAAGAATCTAAAGCAAGTCGCAAGAAAAACGCCCGAACTCTGGCAATAGTCTACAATGGTGACATGGCAGAGTGGGACTGTACCTGTTTGTTTTTTGCCATTCTGTACTCGGACAGCATTGGTAACACCTTAAGCCCAGTTGTCCGTAAAGAGGTCGATGATATTCGTCAGGTGCGAAACGAGATCACCCATATCACCGAGGCTAAGTTGACGGATGCCGACTTCCAAGCTTCTGTAGAAAGAGTGTTGAACGCTTTTACATCCCTGGGTCTGGCTATAACTGAGATTCAAGAAATAAAGAACCAGAAGACCTTTCCGACGAAGGAAGTGGAAAAAATAAGGAAGCAAGTTCGTGATCTCCAAGCCGAGTTAGATCAGACAAAAAGTACTCTTCAAAGTACCGCAGCTGCCCTGGTTTCTCTCACACAGGAAATAAATATTGAACTTCAGCCATTTTGCATTCTCGCATCGTGCCCACCACACGATACTATCAGGCGCTCGCATGATATTGAAAGAATCACTAACGAAATGCAGGAACTTTACAAAAGTTCAAGCGGGGCAGTCAGTACAGTGTATTTGTCAGGAAATCCAGGATGTGGCAAGAGCCAACTTGCCCGGGAAATCGGACAACAGTTCTTTTCTAAACAAAACAATGATCTTATCTTTCTGGCGACACTGAACACAGAAAGCATTGACAAACTTGCTGACTCTTACCTCACCCTTGGGAGACACTTAGGGATAACTGAATACGCGTTGAAAGGCTTAGAATCTATAAAAGAACAGAAACCTATTGAAGCAATTAAACAGCTCCATCGCTTGATTTTGCCAAAGACAAGCAAGTTTACCAGATGGTTGATAATAGCAGACAATGTGATTGATTTACGCTTAGTCCGCGACTTGCTTCCTCAAACTGGCAGTAAAGAATGGGGCCATGGGCAAGTGCTGATTACCACTCAAGATAGTGGTACAATTCCTCAAAACGCTCCTCACACGTATCATGAATCGTTAAGCAAAGGAATGAGGCGGGACGAGGCAGTGGAATTGCTGGAAACAGTATCGCGAATTTCCGAGCGAGTACAAGCAGAAAATGTCGCTGAACTTCTCGATTTTCAGCCACTGGCCTTAGCTGCTGCTGCTTATTTCGTGCAAACTGTTGTGACCAGTGGGTCTTCAAATTATAACTGGAAAGCATACCTTCAAGACATATCAACATACAGCCAGCGAAAATCGGCCGAAACTGTCCTTGCTAATGAGAGTTCAGCCTACGCTAAAACAACAATGGCCGCAGTAGAAATGGCTATCCAAAGAGCTGTTGAAACAGACGAGGTTCTTCTTCATACATATTCTTTCCTTTCGCTCTGCGCTAACAACGACCTACCACTCGAAACTGTTTTAAAGTTCGTCAAAGCCCAAGTAAAGGACCATCCAGAGGTTTTAATAAAGGCAAACATTGTAAGGTACTCTTTAAGTCTTGTTCATTCCGAAGAAGGGGGTGAACGAACTTATTTACGTTTACACAAAATTGTGCATGACGCTTTGAAACGAGGCGAGATAGCTAACATGAAATCATGCCGGGAGAGTGATCACACCATGGCAGAAGCGGTAAAGATTTTCAACTCCCAACTTGAAGAAAATTTCGAGAATTATGCGTTTTGTAAAAAATTGAGGCCCCACTGTGAATCTTTACTTAAGCAGATGACGTTAGAGTTTACTTCAGATGAAAGCACTTTTTCAGAAAGGTTTGCGCTCTTCATAGATTTGTATACAGTTATTGATTGGCTTCATAATCTCGCCAAGCTCTGTCAAAAAAGCTGCTATTTCTTCTTTGCGAAAATTGTGGTCAACTTAGCATATGATCTACTGCGGAACTTAGACGATACTTCAACGGGTGCGTTTGCTCGTAAAGGGAGGGTTCTGAATGTGACTGGCGAAGTGTATCACAGCCTGGGAGAATACAATCAAGCAAAAGAACTTCACGAAAAAGCACTGATAATTCGCAAAAAGATTTTTGGTGAAGATCATGCCGATGTAGCAACAAGTTACAACAACTTGGCATTAGTGTACGAACGCCTGGGAGAATACAATCAAGCCAAAGAACTTCACGAAAAAGCACTGACTATTTACAAAAAGATTTTTGGTGAAGATCATGCCGCTGTAGCAACAAGTTATAACAACTTGGCATTAGTGTACAAACGCCTGGGAGAATACAATCAAGCCAAAGAACTTCACGGAAAAGCACTGATAATTCGCAAAAAGATTTTTCGTGAAGATCATGCCGATGTAGCAACAAGTTACAACAACTTGGCAGTAGTGTATGAACGCCTGGGAGAATACAATCAAGCCAAAGAACTTCACGAAAAAGCACTGACTATTTACAAAAAGATTTTTGGTAAAGATCATGCCGCTGTAGCAACAAGTTACAACAACTTGGCATTAGTGTATGAACGCCTGGAAGAATACAATCAAGCCAAAGAACTTCACGAAAAAGCACTGACTATTTACAAAAAGATTTTTGGTGAAGATCATGCCGCTGTAGCAACAAGTTATAACAACTTGGCATTAGTGTACAAACGCCTGGGAGAATACAATCAAGCCAAAGAACTTCACGAAAAAGCACTGATAATTCGCAAAAAGATTTTTCGTGAAGATCATGCCGATGTAGCAACAAGTTACAACAACTTGGCAGTAGTGTATGAACGCCTGGGAGAATACAATCAAGCCAAAGAACTTCACGAAAAAGCACTGACTATTTACAAAAAGATTTTTGGTAAAGATCATGCCGCTGTAGCAACAAGTTACAACAACTTGGCATTAGTGTATGAACGCCTGGGAGAATACAATCAAGCCAAAGAACTTCACGAAAAAGCACTGACTATTTACAAAAAGATTTTTGGTGAAGATCATGCCGCTGTAGCAACAAGTTATAACAACTTGGCATTTGTGTGCAACACCCTGGGAGAATACGATCAAGCCAAAGAACTTCACGAAAAAGCACTGATAATTAGCAAAAAAATTTTTGGTGAAGATCATGCCGCTTTAGCAACAAGTTATGACAACTTGGCATTAGTGTATGAACGCCTGGGAGAATACAATCAAGCAAAAGAACTTCACGAAAAAGCACTGATAATTAACAAAAAGATTTTTGGTGAAGATCATGCAGATGTAGCAACAAGTTACAACAACTTGGCATTAGTGTATGAACGCCTGGGAGAATACAATCAAGCCAAAGAACTTCACGAAAAAGCACTGATAATTAGCAAAAAAATTTTTGGCGAAGATCATGCCGCTTTAGCAACAAGTTATGACAACTTGGCATTAGTGTATGAAC
>NC_133206.1:10488777-10506277 GCF_958299795.1 Porites lutea
CCTGGGAGAATACAATCAAGCCAAAGCACTGACTATTGAAAAAAAGATTTTTGGTGAAGATCATGCTGGTGTAGCAACAAGTTACAACAACTTGGCATCAGTGTATGAACGCCTGGGAGAATACAATCAAGCCAAAGAACTTCAGGAAAAAGTACTGACTATCTTCAAAAAGATTTTTGGTGAAGATCATGCCGCTGTAACAACAAGTTACAACAAGTTGGCATCAGTGTATGAACGCCTGGGAGAATACAATCAAGCCAAAGAACTTCACGAAAAAGCACTGACTATTAAAAAAAAGATTTTTGGTAAAGATCATGCCGCTGTAGCAACAAGTTATAACAACTTGGCAGTAGTGTACGAACGCCTGGGAGAATACAATCAAGCCAAAGAACTTGACGGAAAAGCACTGATATTTCGCAAAAAGATTTTTGGTGAAGATCATGCCGATGTAGCAACATGTTACAACAACTTGGCTTTAGTGTATGAACGCCTGGGAGAATACAATCAAGCCAAAGAACTTCACGAAAAAGCACTGACTATTTATAAAAAGATTTTTGGTGAAGATCATGCCGATGTAGCAACAAGTTACAACAACTTGGCATCCGTGTATGAACGCCTGGGAGAATACAATGAAGTCAAAGAACTTGACCATAAAGCACTGACTATTAAAAAAAAGATTTTTGGTGAAGATCATGCTGCTGTAGCAACAAGTTACAACAACTTGGCATTAGTGTATGAACGCCTGGGAGAATACAATCAAGCCAAAGAACTTGAGGAAAAAGTACTGACTAATTACAAAAAGATTTTTGGTGAAGATCATGCCGCTGTAACAACAAGTTACAACAAGTTGGCATCAGTTTATGAACGCCTGGGAGAATACAATCAAGCCAAAGAACTTCACGAACAAGATCTGATTATTAGCAAAAAGATTTTTGGTCAAGATCAGGCCGATGTAGCAACAAGTTATAACAACTTGGCATTAGTGTATGAACGCCTGGGAGAATACAATCAAGCCAAGGAAGTTCAAGAAAAAGCACTGATAATTCGCAAAAAGATTTTTGGTGAAGATCATGCCGATGTAGCAACAGTTTATAACAACTTGGCATTAGTGTACGAACGCCTGGGAGAATACAATCAAGCCAAAGAACTTCGCGAAAAAGCACTGACAATTACGAAACAAATTTTCGGTGAAGATCATAAGCATGTAGAAAGAATTCGTAGTGAGTTGACAGTAGTAAACAAACAGCTTGTAAGCAGTCGAGCTGAAGATCGGCACTAGAAAGCATGTTGTTTGATGCTATAAATTGTCTTAATTGGCAATTTAGGTTGCGTAGCAGTCGCTTCTGCCGCCTTTTAGCCAAATAAGGTTATTCCTTTTCTTTCCCGCTCGTTCCCTCTGTTTCTATTTTGTGCTCCTTGTTATGTTCCTTGCCCTCACGCGTCTGGTGTGCTTTTCCCACTTAGCTAAAAAATGAAATGCCTTGGAAACGACTGCTACGCATGAAAGAGAGTTGGAGGGTCCGCAATAAGTTATTCGGTATCCGAGATCTGGCTTATTCTTAGGCTGGGATACTGAATTTTAAGAAAATTGGAGAGGGAGATGCGGAATTGTAATATTACTAGCTCGCTATAAACCAACCTCGTCTCCAGGGCCTTTCCCTCAAAAATTGGGTGGGGCGGGAAAAGGCCCTGGCATCGGCTGGTCACGTGTCCCCTAGTACACCCTAAAAAACCTGGGTGTAATAAATTAGCGCTATGCGAAAAGCTAAAATTATGCGTAACCTCACAGCGCGCGATCTTGAGCGACCTTTTATATCTACGAAAAGTTTTACACGATTTTCTTCTTGTCACAGATACTGGCTATTGTAATTTTTTGCTTTCCTCCGATTTCTATGAAGGGGAAAGCGAGTGGTAACCGTTTATCGAAGCTTACTGTCGAAATAGGCCATTTCCGAGTTCCAAAATCGCTATTTCAAAACGAGGCTAAAAGCAATACCCAGTTCTTGTGAAAATAAGTTTTATTTGGGTGAGAATCAAAAACCACTTTCATATCAATGGCTTAGCACCTAGCCTCGCTTTGAAACAGAGGCTAGGGGCAACTCGGAAATGGTTTAGCGGCGAGCCGAGGACTACTTCAGAGCGGAAAAACGTAATGAGCATGCGTGAACTTAATGCCCAGGCTCTGGCGGCAAATTTGAAAACAATGGCGGGCTTTTAACTTTTTTCCTGCAAAACAAAAAATGCTTCCCCACCAATCCTGGTAAGTATCAAAATGTTTACCTCGAAATTAGCAACCTATGATAACAGCCTCCTCATATCTAATCTTTTTATAAAAATATCTTTTATTAAAATGGACTTAAACGCCATTAATTTCCACGCGCTGTGCTGCAAAATTGCGTGCGAAGGTCCGTAACGCATTCTCGGTGAGTACCCCGGTGACGTCACAGCTCATGGTAGAGTCCAGGAATGACCGAGCCGAAAACGCATGGGGACTACAATATTCCGGACTGTTTATACAGCCACGATGAGCAATATCTTTCATGACATACATAAAAGGTTTTCTTTTTTTCGTGAGTATGGGATACCAGTTCTCTTCAACAACATTTCCCGATATCTCTTGTCATTAATTAAATCGCTAAGTTTCGTATCCCGTTTATAGGCAACCTCGTCCCCAGGGCTTTTCCCTTAAAAAAATGGGTGGGGCGGGAAAAGGCCCTGGCATCGGCTGGTCACGTGCACAGCCTAAATATTCCTGAGAAGCTAATTTATCTGCAACCCGCTGGTTTTGCGCTGACAGAAGTCGAACTGAGCAACAATGGAAAATAATAACATCGCGAACTATGTCAATATGTTCGCGTCAGTGTGCGATTCAAAAGCTAAAGATCCAGTTAATTGCGTATTATTCAAATGCTACAAGTTTATGAAAGGACGTACGTAAATATGTCAAATGCTTCAGAGTTGAGATAAGCTGTTATCGAGTAGTACTTCGACTGAAATTCATCGTGACTGTGGAATTACTGTACGATCAAGCGGAAAGTGATTTTGTCCAATGTCAAACAAAAATGCGGGCCTTTGCCTCCAGGATCTGCAGTGAATTTAAACAAATTGAACTTAATTGAAATAGAATTGTTCATCAAAATGCTTTATGTTACGCGGGTAATCTTTTAGAGGACGGGTAGCTTGCAAACTAAACTGAACGCAGGGTTGTCGGAACAGCAACAAGAAGATTTATTCCAAAATGAACGTAGTTTCAAAGAAGTAAAACTCCACAACAGCACGTAACTCGTTAAACTTACACGGCAACCGCCAACTTCAATTAACTTGATGAACTTAGGGAAAGTTCATTTAATATGACAAGGGGAGGGGATGAAGATATTGAAACTCGAAGCTTGAAATTTTAGCAGCCCCCCTCGCTAGCGGTTCAATTTTTTAGGAGCCCCCTCCTTGGTAGTCGAAAAAATTTCAGAGCCCCCCCCTCCTCCTTCAATTTCTTTGCTCCCCTGAAAAAAGATCGCTGGACTGTATTAAATATATTTACCGTTATTGTCTTCAATGGTTTATACTATGACAAACTTGAGATACAGTTGTGATACAATTTTCTAAAGCATTTTTAGGATGAACAAGAGTGTAATAATTACTGAGACTACATTTGTTATATCTGTAAACCACGTGATATAGCTGAGTTGCACAGGTCATTAAATTGTTGAGTTGAAAACCATCCGATCTGTATGATGATGTCATGTGTTGGTTTTGAAGTATACAAATTTTCGGAGCCCCCCCTCCTAGCGCAACAATTTTTTCAGAGCCCCCCCTTCGGGTGTCTAAAAATTTTCGGAGCCCCCCCTCAATATCTTCATCCCCCCCTTGCCATATTAAATGAACTTTCCCTTACTGACGGCCTCCGCCAACTTGAATAAACACTGCTTTCGTCACACTTGACTAAACACGACTAACGTCGAACTCTCCTCGTTTGTGAAAACTAGTTAAAACTTAACTCGGGCTCGCCTACTTATATACTTTTTCAATAAGATTCTAGAACTTTACAAATAGTCTAATTATAGAAAGATTACAAAATATACCGCTTTAGGAACGCTTACGCAAGATCCTAAAATAAACAAACTACGAACTCTCGCGAAGCTTCTAGAAAGTCACGCTAGTCACGCAATACAATTTTTCGTAACACTTTATTAACAACAACAATAAGCTTTATTTGCATGACCATGACAAAGTATTACAGTATTGCAAAAGCTACTTGAAATTACTCATTGATTCCTTGTAAATTAAATATTTAAAATAATTTGAAACTTATTAATCATTGTTTTTCTAACCATCAGTAGGATTATTTATTCCGGAGATAAGTTTGTCTCTCAATTCAAAGCAAGTTGATATAAATGAAATTAATTGGATGTTAATAAAATAGTCAGTAGAACTCATCAGATGTGATTGTAAGGACTCATGTGATTGTAGTCTCAGAAACGGTATTTTAGGTTCTAGTTTAGAGAAGAACATATCTCTTATCGAAGAAAAACTTGGACAATCTGATAAAAAGTGAGTTTCATCTTCAATTCTGTTACAATTGCAGAGACTGCATAACCTTTCGTCACGTGGTAGATTGTCGTATCTACCTGTCTCAATCCTTAGTTTGTGACTGCTTATTCTCAGTTTCACTAATGTTTTCCTAGAAGGGTTCTTTCTTGTTAAATCTAGGAAGACAGAAGGGCTATAATTCGTTTTGATTTTATAATAAAAGTTAAGTTTTTGTGAATGTTGAAGGGTATGATTCCAGTAAGTGATATATTTCTTTTGCATAAGATCTACATATTGCTTAATTTTACATTTATTCAGTAAATTACAATTAAAGCCTGGGAAATCATGGTAGTCAGTCATCTTCTTAAGACTGGAGTAAAAATTATTTTGACCACTATGATAAAGGTCAACAGATATTTTTAAAGATTGTTTAACTATAGAATTTTCATCTTTTTCTTGGAGATAGTTTAAGTAATTAAGTATCTTGTTATTTATATCAATGATCAGAGGGAATCTGCCAAGTTCAGATCTGCATGCAACATTGGATGACTTGTTATGGACTTCTAAATATCGTTTACAGAAGTGTAAATGAGTTTTTTCGATTCCGGAGTTATCCCATGACTTAAAATCTGATTTCACAAAGGCACCCCAAACTTCACTATTGTAAGTTAAAATCGGTGAGATCATTGTGTCAAAAACTTTATTTGAAGGGAGGGTTTCAGTTTACCAAAATCAGCGTGGCGTCTTAGACTAAATAGAGCATGAAGGGCTTTTTGTCGAAGGTGTTCAAGTGAGAGTGTAAAATTTCCGGGAGACGAGATGCGAGTCCCTAAGTAAGTATAGTCTTTTACAATGTCTATCATTTCATTGCCTATGTGAAAAACATAATCACATTTTTTTGTGCCTTTTTGGAAAACCATTATTTTGGTTTTCTTGGGGTTAATTTTAAGCATCCAGGAGTTGCAATATGAAGACAATTTGTTCAGGCAATTTTGTAATCCTAGTTTCGATCGTGATAATATAATAAGGTCGTCAGCATAAAAAAGAGAATAATAATAATAATAATAATGTTTATTTCTTATATTGCGCAGTCTACCATGCGATAAAGATATGATCGAATGCGCATTACAACACTAAAATCTTAAAGTAATAAATGGCTAATCCAAATAATGATAATAATAATCATAATTTACAATTTTCGGAAAACAATAAAAGTAAAATATGAGTTAATAAAAGAACTAATAAAACGCTAATTTAAAAAGATGTGTCTTTAGTAAAACTTTAAAAATGTTCAATGATTGACATTGTCCAATTTCTAGAGGGAGTCGATTCCATACTTTGGGCGCGGCATTTTCAAACGCCCTATCCCCGAGTGTCTTTTTTGTTCTATAGGTATTGTCCATTAGGAGTATGCCCCGGTATGATCTCAACTGATACCGCGAGCTCTCTTTGATTTTTATCAAGTCTAAAAGATATTGTGGTGCGACGCCGTAAATAAATTTGTGAACTAGCATTTTGCTATCGTGAATTCTATTCTGTGGGTAACCGGAAGCCAGTGCAGGTTGATCAGGGATGGTGTGATAGGATCATACCTAGATATAGTACATACCAGCCGAGCTGCCGCGTTCTGCAGGCGTTGCAGCTTACCAAGATGAACAGCGGGCGTACCATATAATAGACCGTTACAATAGTCTAATCGTGACATTATAATAGCCTGTAAAATGGACTTCCTATTGTCATATGATAAATACTTTCTAATACGCCGGATGTTATGTAGATGGCAATAAATAGCCTGACATATGCTGTTAATATGTGTGGTCATATTCATGTTTGCATCAAACCAAGCACCCAGATTTCTAACAGAGTAAACAGCAGAAACCTTAGCCTCACCTACTTGCAAGTCACTTATCGTAACCTTATTTAACTGTGCGCGTGTACCTATAATAAGAAACTCGGTCTTAGCATCGTTCAGCCGAAGTTTGTCTTGGACCATCCAGGTTCTTATGTCCCTGATGCAAGCTTGTAAAGCGTCAACAGCATCCGTCTCAGTAGCAGAACCATCCGTCTTAAATGAGATATAGAGCTGAGTATCATCAGCGTATGCGTGAACGTTAGGGAGATGGGATTCAACAACATCGAAGAGCTTACTTGCGTACAACGTGAAGAGCAAGGGACCAAGACATGATCCTTGAGGTGCCCTTGAGGGAGATCAAAGTCACTCGAATAGCTCCCGTTAATAATCAGGATTCGCTGTTTCCTGCTTGATAAATACCAGTGAAACCATTTAAGATCGGTACCTGTAATTCCATACGTCACGTACAGGCGATTCACCAACACTTGGTGGTCAATCGTGTCGAATGCTGCACTCAGGTCTAGCAATACCAAGAGAGTAACTCGTTGATTGTCCATTGCAGCTAGTATGTCATTCTGTATCTTCAATAGGGCAGTCTCTGTGCTATGACCAAGTCGATAGGCTGACTGGAGGATGGGATACAAGCCCGACTGAGTAACGTGATCGGTTGTCTGATCATAAACTGCCCTTTCAACCAATTTAGAGAGGTATTGCAGATTACTCACAGGTCTTAAATTGGATAAGGAAGTCCCTTGCTTGGTCTTCTTCAGTCTTGGATCCACAAGGACCCTTTTCCAATCAGATGGAAAGTGTCCCAAGGAAAGTGAAGAATTCACGACATTAGTGATGATGGGGAGAAGCATATCGGACATGCCGACTACTAAACTGGTCGGCATAGGATCAAGTTGACAGCTTTTCTTCGATGATCTACTGACCAGCCTCCTTATATCTTCCACAGAGTACGTATTGAAATGATCAAGTTTCGTATCGCCTGTAAACACTTTATCCTTAGCCACCGCCCCAGGATGAAGAGTACACGCATCAAGCTCTGCCCGAATCTTTGCAATCTTACGGTCGCAAAAAACCGCCCGATATCGTTGGCTAAGATTGAGTTGTCCGTGTATTCTGGAAAACACAACTCATTCCTCGGAAGTAACGATGATCGAGTGGCCCTGAATAGCTTTCTTTGGTCTTCACTAATGTCGTTCACAAAGTCTGAGTAGAAAGCACGCTTAATCCGTGTACTTAAATAAGTAACGTGGTTCTTGAGTTTCTTGAATGCCAACAAATGTTCCTGTGATCGTGTTCTTCTCCATCTCCGTTCTGCTTTCCGGCGTCGCCTTTTTGCCTCAGCTATCTCACTGGTATACCAGGGTACCTTGGGCCTAGCCTGCACTGTTTTGGTTTTTAAAGGTGCGTGACGATCAAGAACTTGAGAGAGTGTAGTCGTGTAATCCTCTACAAGTACATCCAAGTCCAGTGGGGTGATGGGATCGCTATGACCTCGATCACATAGCTCTGTAAGTACTACATCGTCGAATTGAGTTTGGTGCCATGAGAATTGAGTTTGGTGCCATTTGGTAGCACAAACGGATCAGATAAAATATTGTTGAATGAAAAAGCTAGATCATTAACGTATAGGTTGAAGAGAAGAGGGCTTAAAATGCAGCCTTGACGCACACCTCTAGTGTATTGAAAAGGTTGTGTTTGGTTATGTCCAATCCTAATAGAACAGGTAGAGTTTGAGTATAAACTTTTTATGACTTTATAGAAGTTTCCTCGGACATTTATTTGTAACAGCTTGTATAAGAGTCCATCGTGCCACATTGAATCAAATGCTTTTCTAAAGTCCACAAAACATGCGTATACTTTCGTTTTGTGACAGTTAACGTATTTGTCAATTAATGTTCGTAGTGTAAGAACATGGTCAGCGGTTCGATTATTTGCTAAGAAACCTATTTGAGATTTATGAAGTATGTCACGCGACTGAATGTGCTTGAGAAGTCTATGATTGAGAATTGAGCAAAATAGTTTCCCAACACAACTAGAAATACAAATTCCTCGATAATTTGAGGGATCACTTTTAGTCCCACTTTTAAAAATTGGTGTTATAAGGCCACCGTACCATGTTTGAGGCATAGTGCCTGACGTCAGAACAGCGTTAAATAACTTTAGATAAATAGGCATTAGTTCATTTAAGCTGGATTTGATCATTTCATTTTTTATTCTATCTGAATACGAAGATTTTGTTGTTTTTGAGTTTGTTAGCGGCTGTGCGTATTTCGAGTTCAGTTATTAGGTAGTCCAAGGCATGCGATTGTGTTGTTGCGTCTTCTAATCTTGTTAACTCATCGATAATGGCTTCTTCAAGGTGTGAATTAAGAGGCTCGTTTGAGTGTAGTGACTGGAAGTGAGACAACCAACTTTCTTCTGAGATTGGCGGAGTACTAGTTTCCTTCATAGAATCTTCCATATATTTCAAGCAGTTCCAAAAATTTCGGCTGTTTGAGTTATCTATCATTTCTTGCAGTTCCGAAATCTTAGTATGATAGTATTCTTTTCTCTTCTGTTTCAGAACGTTTTTGTACTGTTTTAAGACAGTGTGATAGTTTTCCCTAAGCGTAATATTGAGAGGATCTCTGTGTTTTAGATTAGCAAGTTTCCTCAATTCGTGTCTCTGAAGACGACATTCTTTATCAAACCATTTTTTTGTTAGACAAAACATAAGATAATCTAGTATATCGTCTTTTAACGTTCTTAATTTTCAAACAATGTTTGCGGCTGTAAAAAGAATCCTTTCTACTGCATGGAGAGAAGAGTTTATGTGTTTGTCTGGCCTACTGTCAACAAGAAAATCATATATCATTCTCTATGTCACTTGTTTGCAGTGCTGTTTTAAATGTTTGTGATGAATCATTTTCCCATATAAACTGTTTGGGTAAACAAATTAATGTATCATTGGTATTTTCTGTAGCTTAGTGAGTATTTACCATAGTAATGTTAAGCCACTCGTCATTATTGGACTATGATCTGATAAACTTGACGGCTCTTTGACAACAAAATTCGCGATAGAGTGGAATAAGTCTTGGTCGCATATTGCATAGTCAACAACACTAACTCCTAATTTACCATGAAATGTTGGCCTTCCCAGCGAATCGCCACGGGATCTACCATTCATAATCGTTAGATCTGCACTCCTACATATTTCTAAAAGCCGTTTACCGTGGTTATTTAATTCGTTATCAAAGCTGTGTCGCTGAACGGCGCATAAGGAGAATTCAGATTGATCTTTTGTTATAATGGTGTTGCCCTCTTGACAGACATTGTCTGAGTATTTGCCTGTTCTAGAGTTGAAATCACCCATGAGAAAAATTGATCCAAAAGCCGAGAATTTCTCAATATCGTTTTCAAGTTCTTCAAATAGTTCAGGATAAAAGTAAATGGAATTTTGAGGTGGGATATATGTGCCACATACATAGATATCTTTTTCGGTTTTTGTATATATTCTTTGGCAATCTTAAACCATAGAAAATTCGGAGATTCTTTTTCCACTGAATCTCCGAATTTTATGGAGTCTGGTCTTAGTCTACCACCCGACCATGAAACAAACAAATCTCCGCGCGGTATGCAAGTCAGCCCTCCAGCCAGGAACGATGCAAAGTCGCCGATCTGAAACATTTGAAGACCTCTTATATCTTTACTCTTCCGAGGATAAGTACAAAGGATTTTCCTTATATTAAAGGGAAGATTGACCGATCGATTGGAATCAACTACACCTCTGTCAATTTTAAATGGACCCAAGTCTTTCTTTGTTACCAGTCGTTTGGTCGCAGAGGTCAATTAATTTTTTAAAAATACAGGTCATACAAGATAAGTCTAAACCAACGCGTGTCGAAATGATATGGCTGAGAGTTAAGGTGAATAGAACTAGGCTGTGTACGGCGGTCCACTTCGCAAGAAATGAAATAGAAGATCAGAAGAGTCGCGAAAACGGACTTTTCCAGTACAAACTCTATGCATGTACGATAGCATGTTTGTCATTTATATCGTTCTATACAAGTCTCTATAAACAGAAGTTTTACAAATGTTACCACTGACAAACGCGCGCACTGCAATAGGCCAGGTGCTTCGTGAACTCCCGAGCGGGAGGAACGGTTGTTTATTCGTTATAAACGTTCACTACCGTTTATAAAGGCGCGTTGTCAAAATTTGCTGGAGGATAAGGGGTAAAATCTGAATTTTCGGACATTGTCTAAGTCTCCCTGTCGTCGTTGAATCTTACTCGTTGTTGCAGGCCGAATTGACTCCAGCCAGCCTCTTTTCACGTTGAGGGTTTGGCTTCACAGACAGCGTTCTCAAACATTTTTTTCTTATCAAAATGCAGTCACTTTTCAATGTTACTGAGTCAAAGAAGGGGGGAGGAGTGGTAGCCTCCCACGCAGACGTTCTTTGACTTCACGCAGTCCTCGCCCCTCAGGGCAGGAACGCGTAACGAAACCTAACCCGAGAGGAGTGGGGGAAACACTTAAATGAAACAAGATGGTAATCAAAGATTTCAAATTTCTTTTATTATTATCATCACCATAGCTAACACAGTTTACACAAAACTCTTGAGAATCATCTCCGCTCTCGGTCTCTTGCTTAACTAAAAGCGTTACTAACTTGACTAACTCTGCTCTCACATTCAAGCTTTTCTACATATCCCTTAGAAATAAATAACAATTTTAATTAATTAAAACATGTCTTCGTAGGGTGATTGCCACATTTTTTGCGCAATATTCGGCGGAGAAAATTTACCGTCCTCAGTTTGTCCAAATAGATTACTATCAATAGTAATTTTACGCCTGTTTGCTACTTAATGGCTATATTCGAACTTCTTTAGTTAAACACTACGATTTCTAATATTACAGAGTACAAATAGGATTACACTGTACATACAAATGCAGTAATTTCCCACACTCGGTACAGAATATTCTTCACGAAAGATCAAAAATATACTCTTTAGGACATGTCACATTATTTTATCTGTATAAAACTTAAAGGGCAAGACTGACTACAGATTCCTTGAGAATAATAAAAGCTAAATCACTAAAGAAACTGTAAAAGGGAAAATTCTAGATGAAGTACTAATTAAAAGGAATATTTTTTTAATTCTACAATAAATTGACAAGCGGCAAAATATATAAAAAACAACTTATGGTCTACAGAACCACTGGCATACTTACATCACAGAAATTCCTAAGTTTCGGAGTTTCTGTTCATTAGCAAACAAGGTTCTTTCTAGCCCCGGAGAGCTTGCTAGTGGGCTATATTCTTTTACTTCCACTATTTTTTCAAGTTGACACTGAGATACATTTCAAATAGTGTAAGCAGAACAACTTCGCTAGCTAGTTTAAAAATCGTGACATTAAAGAAAAACCAAATGAACATTTCAGCAAGCGACTTATGGAGCAGTTTTAGCAACAATACACTTCCAACACTGCAAATATACAGGTAAGTAGTGCGAAGTAAATTCCATACATCACATTGTGTCAGTATGGTATTATAATCACCCGTAAAGCCAAGGCGGCCTCCTGTGTGCAATTGTAACCGTTGCAAATCAATTAAGGTTTCTTAGAAACTGCCCACCTACCCCTCTCCAAAGCCAACATTAACACTTACCTCTTGCTTAGGGCAAAATGTTGGCTCATGGGAGGAGAAGGTGGTCAGTTTGCCAGAAATCTATAATGATCTGGCAACACATGGTGAAAACTAATCAATACACAATGTACCTGCCTCCTGAAGCCAAAAAAATATATCAAAATTATTTAACACCACTTTTAGCTGCTAAGTGACTTTTACAATGTGCTCAAATGAGGCATTTACGTATTTACATCATTAAATCTGTGCAAAAATAGTTCGGTATAAAGACATCATATCTCTAATTTATCAAACTTTGGCAATGGCGCCTGCGCCAGAACTCCGCTGAGCCAGGATCCAACATCAACTTGTTTTTCCTCATACCTCAGGATAAAAGGATGCTTGAGTAACTCACGGTACTTGGGTCTTCTTGTAACATCTTTTGTCAAACTAGTTAAAAAAGAAAAATGAAAACAATTCTGAAATTAATGCAAGGTAATCAGAGTAAGGGGTTGTTCATGTGGAAGGGGCGAGATCCTAGCACCAGCAAGATCCTGGAGGGCAGTAGTCCTTTGCCCTACCCAACCTCCCCCCCTCCCCCCATCAGGTGGCAAGGCAAGAGAGAGTCTCTTGGAGGGTGGGGCAAAGAGACGGATGACATTTCAGGGCATCATCCTAGTACCATAAATTTTCTGTATTTATTTCAGTTTAAATGCAAAGGGTCGCACTTGTCCCTAGCACTAGGATCTTCCTATTTTTGTTATTGACACCCGCCATCTTTAATTCCTTCTCTACTTGGCAACCACACTGACAAAAATGTCTGCACATAAACTCAACGAAAAAGTGTTCCGCCTTCTAGGATCGTCCTCCCTCCATGTAAACAGCCCCTTAGGGAATGACAAAAGGAGAATTTTTTTGCTAGACTTAAACACAAAAAGGAGTGTTTGATAATGATAACCACACAATAGGAAGTGATAAATCAAACACAAGATAGAGTGTTTCCTTGAATATCAGACATTGAGAGAGCTACAAAATATGATGTGAAGTGGAGTATTTTTGGCAAACGTTGTAATGTTTACAAGATACTGTGATGAAACAATGGTTCGTGAATTTGAAGGAGAAATTAAGGAAGCAAAAATGGGGAGCTTTTCATGCAACGGTCGGGAATATGCCTTGATACTATAAGATAGCTGGTATTGTTGTTTACAGTGAAGTAGTCGAATACTATTTGAAAGCTCCCCCCCCCCCCACCCTCTTAAAAGCAGTAATTGAACAAAAGCCCAGTCGAGTCAACCCTGCTGACAACTCATCTGAATGGAAAATCTAGACTATGCTTCAATTATGCTATTAAGCTAAAGACCATGCTTTTAAGACTTGTGAACTAAGACAAATACTATGATGATGTAACTAAAGTTTATCTCACTAAAGACATAAGGAAAGAAGGAGCTTTAATTGTTGTGCAGGGAATTAATTTTTACTAAAAACAATTACCACATGTTGGTAAATGAAAGCATTTCATCTGAGAAATTTCTTCCATCCTCATTTGTCAGGCGAGGTGGGTCTCCTTTCACAACTTGGGTGAGCTGGTCAAAAACACTCTTCCACTTGGGATAGGGAAATTTTCCTGTGGCAACTTCAATCTGCAAAATAATCAAATCACTGTTAGTTAGATGAGAAACAGAATCCATGTGCACTGAATTGATATGGGCAAAAAAGTCAACAAAAGCAGTTCCTGTTAATAATGTGTGGTTTCCTATATCTTAGCTTGAAAACTGATATTACTAAAGATCTGAGCAATCTACGGAAAATAAGTTTTAGATGTAACTTGTATTGATTTTTCTTTTGACTTACCAGTGTTATACCAAAACTCCATACATCTGACCTGATATCATAACTTCCTTGTCTTGATGACATGGGATCTATTCTCTCCGGCTACATAAAGAATATTAAAAATCCAATACATTTCAGTTCAGCACACTACCTTCATTCTTTCTGACTCCTCCACTTTAATATCACTAATTTATTATTATGTAATTAGTACATGTACACATCCTTCCATCTAATCCTACAATACACAAAGCTTTCCCCAAAACTTTTTTCACTCAAATGAAGCCTAGTAAATTCCTAGCAAAAGAAATAAAGAGTGCAAGAAAAGCAAAAGAGGAGGGGAGGAGAGAAAGTGAAATGTCAAAGTCTTGACTGGCATTTGGGAGCAACATACTGGGTTTAAATTTCGTCCACATACCGCCATGTAGGGTTTACATCCAGCATCTCTAGTTTTTGCAATGGAGTCAACCAGTTGGCCACTGATGCCAAAGTCACACAACTTGATGTGTCCTTGAAGGTCTAAGAGAATGTTTGAAGGCTTTACATCTAAAGGAACAAACACAAGATGATGCTGTTGATCAGTGAAAGCTTGGATCTCAATTTTATTTTTTATCAGCAGTTTAAGGCCTCATTGGAATGAAATTTTCATTTTTAATTATGCCGCTGAACATGAACAGATTATTAAACACAATGAGAGAACACAAGTAAGCTACATACATAATCTTTCTTTAATATAGCTAGTACACAGTATTTACCAGGATGTCCTGACAACTACAGTGGAAATCCAAGGTCTTAAGCTTACCTCTATGAATAATATTCAATTTGGTTTTAAGGTAGTCCAGAGCTTTAACAACCTGAGAATTAAAAAAAAATTACCAGTGCTTTACTGAATGTAACTTGTTTATAATACATGTAGGGGAACTCTTTCACAGTAAAGATTGCACTACTATTGCCATAGTGTTGTATTTATTCATGTCATGTCAGAGGAGTAAAAAGAAAAGCTTAAACTGTATAATTATCTCCCCTTCAAGATTTTTGAACAAATTGAATAAACACATAAAACAGATGACAAAAACTTTGTTGAGAGACAATGGTAGATTATGATCGTCACAGTTAGAGAAAGAAAATAACCACCTCAATTTTTTCTCCCATTCTCTCTCCTAGTCATGCATGTTCTTTGATGCAATAACTTCATTTTTAGTAGAAAATCTGGCTGTCAGAAAAGTATTAATAATGTATGGCATCTCTCATTCTAAATAGCTGGACACTTTCTTCGCCTAGGATTTTTGTGTGTGGGAATATAAATCTCACACACATCTCAATACAGTAGTGTGTTCCTGTCAATGCTGCAAGGTTACAATAGTGAGAGGTGTAACTTACTGCTAAAGAAGTCATTCCTAAAATATCCTCAGGTATAGATTGTTGAATGACACCATAGAGATGACGGTAGCACTGGTCCAAAGATGTGTCCATTAGTTCCATACAAATCCAGGCATCACCCTACAAAAAGGTGGAAAAGCAAGATCAACTTAGAATATCAGTTTCCCCTTGGCTTCAGTGAGTGGCTAACTTCTGTGCTGCAACCATTCCCCTTTAGAGACAATAAAAGCCTGGTTTAAAAACAAATTAAGACAATACTTTTCGGTGTCATCACCTCAGTGAATAAGGCTCCATAAAACTTGACAATATACTTGCAGTCACTGCTGCGCATGACAACGTCCAGATCCATCAACAACTGTTTCTGTTCCTTCTCATCAACTGTTGAACGAATTCTCTGAAATCAACAAGAAATAATATAACATCAACCATGCTAGAGTATTAACATGGAGAAGTGTATTGACCATTTCTTTAAAAGAGTGGTAAAGGTACTGTCCAGTCACTAACATACGTTGTATGTGCTTTGTCCTTTTGCCCCAGTTGATCTGTTTTATATTTTAAGATCCTTACACACTAAAGGGAAATAAACATTCTTGGTAGAGAGATGTAATAGCCATGTGAAGAGCTTGGCATCTGTTTAAACTCTCACTCAAGTTGCTTCAAGATTACTGCACTTTGTGCAACAACATACGTGTAGTGATGACCAAACCACCAGTTACCAGGCTGATCCAAGTAAGAGATACTGTGTGTATCATAATTTATTGTGTTCATGTCTCACACCAATAGTATGTATTGGTGGTCTTGTCTCCTCAAATCATTAAGCTATCTCCTATATCCTTAGCTCTCCAGGATCCTTCTTCAGATCTTGGCCAAATCCAACAAACAAGCTTTCTTTGTTACTGTCAACTGTTACCGTCACCATACAAATGACTTGAACCAAAAGTAACTATGACAGAATGACTGGACAACCGACAATTTTACTAACAATAAATGACTGTTTAACTGTGACAATACAATGTACATAGATCGAATACGGCTTAACTGACAGATGACCAATAACATTGCAACTTAATTGACCTAACAGATCAATAACCATAGTTTAACACCATCAACTGATGTGATACACCTCACTTTGACTCTAAAGATGAATACCACATAGGTTGTCGAAATGTCAGTCACTGTCAACAACAGCCCTATTCAGGACTACGTTCACCCGGACGATCATACTCTATTAACTATTATTATTATTATTATTATTATTATTATTATTACCTTCACTGCCATGTAAGTATCACTTTCTTTGTGTAACATCTTATTCACTGTGCCATAAGCTCCTCTTCCAATCTCCCCATAGTCTGCCAGGTCCTCAGAAGAATACTCATAATTCTATTATAACGAAAAATAAATTTGGAGTAGCAATCCCATTAAATCAACTCAGGCTAACGTACATCCACACATTTGCTTAAGTATTTCACACTACATGTAAGTGGAGAACAATGATGTCAGTCTGTACTCAGTCATAATATAGTTACAGTTTGCATTCTACTATACTATACACTGGCTCTAAGTAACCCTAGGCCATCTCAGTCTTTTTATCCAATCTCATTCACACTGCAAAATTTTGTCCCAGTTCATTCACAAGGGTTTAGTTGAAAGTCAAGAATCACAAATCATGAGTATAAAGGTAATGAGTTTGTTCCTTGATCATACAACTATTGTGATTCTTATTAACTTCCTCTTGGTTCAAATTTTATTTTCCTTTCCTTTGTGCTTATCGTGCATACATGAAGGTTATGGTTCAATTTTGTCCTTGGTCTAAATTTTATCTCCCTTTGTTTAAACCTCATTATCGTTAATATTTAAGAGATATAGCCAAAATCAAAGAAAATTATTACAATATAAAACAAGGAAATAATTACTGTAAGCCACAACACAGACACTGCAAGTATGCACAAAAACAAAAGAAAAGAAACTAAACTTAGCTTGAACTTGAAAGATAAAATAATTATCATAATAACCACGATTGTAATACAGCATTAAAACTCATGTAAAACAACTACCATTAATTTTTGAAGGACATTTTATCCAGTATCAATGCTACATACATGCACATATAGCTTTGCGTAAGTCATTAGTACATGTACAAAAACTATGAAAACAAAATACAATAATTATTATAACCTTTTACCTTGTCAGGACCAAAAGACAGTTTTCCTACTGCTTTATGGGTTCTTAATCTTTCCCTGAAAAATAGCAAAAGGAAAAGATTATCACCAACTTCTTCTCTATTCATTATTA
>NC_133206.1:10511277-10536277 GCF_958299795.1 Porites lutea
GTAGTCCTCATACCATAAAATTCCCAAAATAAGCCCCTCCGTGTATAAGCTCCTCCAAATATAAGCCCCCTGGGGGCTGGTACTTCGAAAATTGCCCTCAAATACAAAGTAAAACAAAGCAAAAACGGTAAATTTACTTCCAACTATAAGGCTAGCCCAATCAACTTTGAAACGCAAATTTTCCTCCGTAGATAAGCCCCTCCGAATATATGCCCCTCAAAAAATAAGCCCCTCAAAAAGGGCCCCGGGGCTTATTTTCGGAATTTTATGGTATGCCACTGAGCTACCTGCAACATAGCTTGTTACCAGTGGCAATGTGTTCTCACAGTAGTTTCTCAGGCAATACTGTCAGCTCTCTCACAGCTACAACCGCAGCATGTGAGAACCAGGCTTTAATGTACAGTGTACCTAGAGACATGAATCCCAGACAGCATCAGGAAGCCTCTAACGGAGGATCGGTAAATGCAGGAGCACATAATTGCCATCCAGGTCTTACTTTTTTCTTCTCTCTTTTTTTTTCCGCAGATGGCTCAAAAAGGAACTCCTGTAAATCTGAATGACCCTGTAAGTTAAGAAGGAGATTTCCATTGATGGTAAAAGAAAGTAAAACATTTCCTTGGTCAAGCAGTATCTGCTGGCTAACATTCTGTCTCAGGGGCTGTTTACATGGAGGGAGGAAGATCCTAGTACCAGGAAGATCCTAGAGGGCAGATCATCCTAGTACCGTATGTTTTCTGTATTCAGTTTACATGCAAAGGGTTGTACTTGTCCCTAGCGCTAGGATCTTCCTAGTACTAGGATCTTCCTAGCTGAGAGGTAGGAAGATCCTATCATTAGGAAGATCCTAGCACCATGTAAACTGCTTTCGCTAGGAAGATCCTAGTACTAGGGACAAGCGACAAAAATGTCGGCAGGTCATTCAGTGGCTAATTACGGCAATAAAGGCTGACCATTTCGTTTGGAGTAATCCACAAGCAGCTTATTGTGTTAATTCAGCTGAAAGGTAGTGATTTACGCCAGTAAAGAGAGCAGAAGGACCCAAATTGCATTTTTGATTTTGTCGTCCGCCATTTTTTAATCCCTTCTCTAACCTTCTCTACTTGGACAACTCATGGGCCAAAATTTCTGCATGTAAACCCAACGTAAAGTTATTCCACCTTCTAGGATCTTCCTGGTACTAGGATCTTCTTCCCTCCCTATAAACAGCCCCTCATTCTCTTTACTGATTATCCATCAGTATTTTCAAAGACAAGTTTTCAAGAAGAAAACTTAGAAAAACTATAAAGAAGATTTGGAAACTACAATTCATGTCATATTGATTTGATTGGTTGTTATCTTGTTTCTGTTTCCTATTTTTGTGAACTGTACAGTTTGAAATTTTTTGACAAATTATTGTTCAATTCTTTTGAAATGAGGTACACTGTACCAAACAAGACTCCACTTTGTTTTTTTTTGCTTAAGATTGGAACAGTGAGGTTAATACAAGTCCTAACTCTTTCTTGTTATTCCATGATGTTTGACTCTAGAAAGAGAAGTCTCTAGTGGAAGATGCAGCTTATTTTATCAAATTTGCAGTGGGATCGTATGGCTGGGCAATGTACGTGTTTATGAATCCTTGTTCTGGACCCTTGAAACTGTGTGGTGGATTAAGGTACAGTACTGCAGGGCTGCATGTCACTAAGATTTCTTGTTGTCGGATATATGCATTCAGTAGGCAGGGAATTGAACAGTCAGGAAGTTGTTTTGGTTGTATTTCGTTTGTTTTCTATGAAACTAGCCAGGGTTCCTGCTTATAGTTTCAAGGGGAAACTAATACCCGGCTCCCAGCCCTTTATGGTAGCCCTGTTATTGTCAGTAGTACTTAATATGCTGGGCAATCTGAAGCAAAGCAAAGAAGCCTTAAATGTAGTAGAAGCTCAAGAGCAGTTTCAGGTAGTCACTCTAGTCAAGAAATTCAAGTTAAACTTATTAAAAAATAAACAAAGAAACTGTGCAATCTCGTGGTAGCCAATAAATAAAGGGATGAAGTCACCAGAAAAGTCCTGTGGGGCAATTCCACACATCACCCACCCGGTCCCACACGTAACCTTATTCTAATTGCTGAAGTCTTGGGTACATTATGATCTGCAGGTGCTGCGGGTGTTGCCGTCCTACCTTAGAACACATCTCCAAAGATAACTGCTGTCATTGCAACTCTGCTGGCCTTAAACTGCAGACTCAACTGGAGGATGTGGACTTGGTTTACTGCAGCTATCATAATAAGGTGATCCAGTGCAAAACTACTCAGTATTAATTGTATGCTAGTCCTGTGTTATTTATCCTGAAGTGCTCGTGAAGCTTTGATTCATAAATAATTTAGCATTCTGGACCAAAAAGGGTGATGGGTTTAATCGTTTTCTTGCTTTACTTCTTTGCGTTATTTTCCTTTGCGTTATTTTCCTCACTTATATGTGTTGCCCGTGACTGTGCTCACATGGTGGGTGGCTCCTCCTACAATGTTCTGCAATTGGTATAGGATTTAATGGAGCCGAAACCAATTGTGGAATTGCACGGCTTTTAGGCACCCTACTGATGAACAGTTGCGACACATAGATATATATTTTTTAGCAACTACTATAATTTGCAGTCTGTCCACTTTGAATAATCCAATGCTGTGGTGGGCTAGAGAAATACACTTTATTTGAGTGTCGATGTATCGAAAACACACTAATTGAGGGTAATATTTTTACGTTCCCTACCGGAGAAGGGACAGCAATTTTACGTGGTCATCTGAGCCATGCAAAGGTCTAGCCGGCTGCAGAGAAAAGAGAGTACCTTCATTTATCAGTTATTTTAAGACCCTGAGTATTGGTCGGCGGTCCGGGGAATCAAACCCGCTACCACCCGCTCTGCAATCAAGCGCTCTACCGACTGAACTGATTCTGCTGCGATTAAAAGCCGCGAATAAATTAATATTTTCGCACGTATCGATTAGGACTGCTCATACTTCATCCGCACACACACACAAGAGCTCTTTTAAGCATGAAGGTAATTTTACTCCGTAGACTTTTTCAAAACGATCGCTTTTTTTGCTTGCCCGCATGGATAGAATAACGCGTCAAAGGTGTTTTTTTTTAGGGGAGTGTACGTCCATGTGGAAATCGCCTCCCTATTCTAGAAATCGCGCGCATCAAACTTGAAAGATTTTACGAACTCTTAAATACAATTTTTTTTATCTGGATTGAGCTTCAGCCTTGTATAGATTGACAATGGTTATGAGTGCCTTTTATAATTAACCTGGCTTTCCTTGAAGTAACCGTTTGACTCTGATCAAGCAGGCGCTCCATTTCAAGTAGTTTAAAGAAACAGAAAGTTATATTGAACTTGGTTCTTTCCGATTGCAAGTTCAGCAACCTAATTTCAAGCAAGCTACTTGAAAAGGTTGTTTGTTGATATTCTCGCTGCAGCGTTTTCTATTGTATGTCTTCCTACTTCTGCAAAAACAATACAGCACGATGAAGAACAATATCATTGTTTCATGTTTGTTTACCGTTCAAAGTATAATATTAATAATTATAATAATGATGGTGATAATGATGATGATGATGATGATGATGACGTATGGTGATGATTATTACTATGATTATTGTAAATTGGTGGTCGTCAGTGTCTATCTCATTTCCCATGCAGAGGAATCAGGTGGTATCCATTACTTTCTTTAATAATTAATTTATATTGTAAACTGCGCAACAAGCAGTCTAACAAAGTTCCCCACACAATATTCAGCAGTATTTTAAATACGCAGATGCTAGTGAGGCCGAAAAAATCACTGAAACTCAAAATAAACAAAAAAGACCAAGAAACTGGCTAGCTGGAGGCAAACCAGTTGGTTATTTACAAGCGTGGTCGAGGATTGAATTTTGTACTTTACCGATAATAAATGCAGCTAGGGCTTAGGGCGGGGATTGAACTCGGTTCCTTCGGATTGCAACCCCTAAGCCCTAGCCGCTCGGCCACGCTGCCTTCACAAATAAATTTTATCACGTTTTATTACTTCCTTCATGCTCTTTAGAGCCATCGTTCTCGAATGATTCTAGGCTGTTGGTTTCAGTGCCTTCTGTCAGTTGTGTTTTCGGCTTTCCTTTTCTTCGTACATCACCTTTGCCCGAATTTGCAGCTTTTCCTTCGTCCAGTGCTTTTTCTCCTGCGGTCTTAGAAGTCTTTCTAAAGTACGCATTCTTCACCTCAGTTCGTCGCTGCCTTAGCATTTTTTTGTCCATATCAGGCGGTTTTGAACGCCTTTGGGCACATACTGCTCCAACGTACGGATCTTTGTCGCGAAATACAAATATCTTGTCCAGCTCGACTAAAATTTCGTCCGATTTTGAGACGATGCTGTGGCCGGGGCTATCGCTTTCATGTTGTGCAACGGTACTCTGCCGGTCGTAACACCTTTTTTTATCGAAGAGTTGCGCCGTTGAAGTTGGCGAGCATCGGTCAACTCTTGCACCCATGACACATTGGCTGCCTCTAAGTCCCAAAGCTTCTTCGTGGTTTCTCGTTTGGTCGACCTTCGATCTTTGTGGCCTTCCGCGATAAAGCTTTCCTCGAGTCTTGCTTTCATGGTCATCCCAAGCCTTTCTAGTTACTTTTATTTCCTTGCACATCTTTTTAGCAAGTTTTGCATTTGTTTCACTGGCTGCTTTTGAGGTGGATAAGGACATCTCTCGAAAATTGTACACAATTCCTAACTGAGCTCTAAATTGGAGTAAGGCAAAACGATTATTCGCGTTTCAGTGAATATTTCCAATCAACATCTTCAATCTTCATCGTGCTGTATTGATTTACCTTTTACGTTTCCGTTGGTTTGTGGAGGTAAACAAAAAAGAGTTAATTGCTTGTAAAATGGCTTGTACTTTTGGCGTCCGTGCTAATTAACTCAATTAACAGAATTCTAATTGAATCCCGCTTTCATTAGAAAGAACGAACCAACTAACGATACAATCAGCGTTTTTATGCGGCAATGAGTAGTTTTAACAAGTTTCTACTCATTGAACGCTATGCAAATTTTTCGTGATTTTGTTATTGACTTAGCGTAAAAATACTAGCATTAGCGAAAGCAAATAAGAAGTTATTCCCTTCGACACGTTAATCTTTGTTTCTTGCGTCTCGAATGAATAATGTCAGTTAAATGTGTCGCTCTTAATCTTACTAATTTGCAAATTCAAAGCTTACAAGTCAACAGCACCGGTAAAAGATAGGTTTGTTTGTGAAAAAGAAGAACACGGGAAAATGAACAAAGATTATTTTAGCCGCAAGAATAAACTCCTACGACTTTCTTTAGGGAAGAGGATTCAAAGTCGAGCTTTTTCCCGTGTATTACTAAGTTATACTATTTTACGAATGACATTTTTAAGATGGAATTTTTCCTAAGCAGTACATTCGTTTCTTTTCGTCTGTCTCTGGACATTTTGCAGAATCCGTTTTGGCCTTTTTTTCGTGTAGTCTGCAATTGAAAGTGGTAGACTCATTTATGGCTCTCTTTATCGTGAAATTTAACTTCAATTATTGTACGGCCAGACATTGTGGCGGCAGAAATTTAAAAAAACAATTTTGAACTTAAGTGAAAATGTGTAGTAGTTGCGTAAGGGTATATGTCATTAATTAAAAATGATTAATTTCGCTATATTCTAACAGGTTCCCCATTGCAATGGCTTTTTGTAAATGGGGCATTATATTTCACCCTGTTCCTGTGCCGTGTATGTTTTTTATGCAGGCCATTTGTGGTTCGTTTTGTCAAGAAATGTGGTTAATTTTTCTTTTTTTCGTCTAGCTTCCCTCAACCTTCTCTCTTCGTTTTCTTTTCTCCTCCACTCAACCTTTCAATCGCTATCACTCTATCAAACCACTATGAATTATGTTTTCCCCACCCCACCCTGGACAGGTGTGTACGTGTAAAGCCCCAGTAACGAGGGCGTTCTTTGGGTTTCGATGCGAAGCATCTCACTTGATTGACTTGTGTGAACGCTTTGTAACTCAAAAGTGTTTTGTTGTAGATCTACGAGGTGCCGTTTTACGTTGCAGTGGATCATGATAGACAAGCAGTTGTTGTGTCCATTCGAGGATCTCTCTCTATGGAGGTTAGAAAATACAACGCCATAGTTTTATTTGCGGAAAGAGATTGTTTTCAAAAGAACAGGCAGAGACCCTTACTTGTTGAAACTGTATAGTCGACACGGCGAAGAAGCATTTGTCTTGATTTCAGCCTAATTTACAGTAGAAAGGCTTTCTTGAACAGTCTCTCTTCGATGAGAAACACTCGCCGATGAAATTTACCCGTTCAATTTAGCAAGTTTTGCGGTCGTCGAGGAAAATTTAATCGCGTGCATGAGACTTTATAGCGACTGAGAGAGTCGTGGACAGTGGGCCATTTCAAAGCGTATCCTGGTGCCAATCTTTTCTTACGAAAATGCGTTTTCATTCCACGCAAATGAAACTCATTTTTATTTGAATAATTTGTGCACCTGGCCTCGTTTTGATTAAGAGGCTTAGAGCAACTCGGAACTGGGCTGTTGAAATCAAATATAGGTGAATCTTTGCTGACGTCATTGTTTACATTTTTCCTCATTAGCATAGGACTTAACTCATAGAAGCCGTGGCCGTATACAGCTATTTCCAAAAAGGTTGTCGGAAAAAGTGCACGCGACAATCCCAAAAGGTATTGTGGGTGGTTTTGAGTTCACTTTTCTTCACAGAAATTTGAAAGAATGGCACTTGAGGCCATGGGCATATGTTCGCGAGTGCTAAAAGAAAGCACTGACAAATAAATTCGACAGCTACAATCGTCACGAACAGTGTATTGATCATATCCCATGTTACCTTTCGGGATTGTCGCGTGCACATTTTTTTCGACAACCTTTCTCGAAATAGCTGTATATGAACTAAACGCAAAAGTTGAAAGAGCTAATTAAGTTGAGCGTTTGTGCAATTTTTAGCTCTTTGCAAGCGATATTAAAGGAAGTATTAGCCATCAAAAACTGCGAAATTGCTGTGTGGCAAAAAAAGTTAATTAGCCATACATTCTCTGTAAAATTTTGAGTTTTTAGAAGAGGACTTCTCCGAAACCATTCCGTGTATTGGGATGAAATTTTCAGAGATTACTGAAACTGTTATGCCTTTCAATATTCAGAGTTTTTATTTTATTAGCGTCATCAGATAGCGATAAGCATATGTTGATGAGGCAAAAAGTGTAAACTAGATTCGCATATAGTACCGTTACTCAAACTGGCTCTAAGAGTGGAAAGGATTTATGACCACATGTAATGCAGGAGACTGATTAGTTTACATCTGTGGTTACACTGAGATAGAGTGAAAAACGAATTGCATTCAAACTACAATGTTTTACCATTAGGACGCTATGACGGATCTGACAGGACAACAGGAAGAGTTGAGCATTGAAGGCGTTGGAACATGTTATGCGCATAAGGTAAACACTGTGACTTTTTGGAGTTTCGAGTCGAGCTTTCTTGTCTTGAAAAGTTTTTGTAGTGTAAAAGATATCAAAGTTTGCTTTTTATTCGTTTATTAATTTAATAGACAGTTTAGTGATCGTATCAACTTTGTTGTTTCGCTTTCTTGTTTTTGTAAAATTTCTCTTCCATTGTTAGGGAATTCTTCGTTGTGCTCGTTATGTGAAGTCCGTTTTGGAGGAACGAGAGTTACTTCAGAACGCTTTCTCTAGAGCTGGAGAGGTATGTGTATGAAGCGGGCGGCTCAAGAATCCAAGTTCATTGGAGATACCCAGTGTAATCCTCTCATTCCCAATGCATAGGAGTCAGAGAATCAAATCACAAGACAAGTCTACTTTCTATTGCCAAGAAATAAATAGTTCTGTGCAAACGTACTACCAAAAAAGGTTTCATTTGAATGTGAACACCATAGGGTTTCGTCCACAGAATGAGTAACAAGTGATCTCACCATACTGAATTCGTTCTAGGAGAATTTGCATTGTTTTGCGAGTCAAATGAAACCTATTTGACGAAACTTTTGCGTAGAACTATTCTCTGTTTCTAGGATTTCACTAAAAAGATTTTAAAATTTTTGCGTGTTTTTCACTTTGCTTACTATAAAACGTGAGATGGTTAAATTCAAATCAAACTAATTGCTTCTAGTCGGTTGCAGCAAATGCAAATGCAAGGTAAACCTAGCCACGCAAATAGCACGGGAAGAAATACATGCCACAACTAGTGCAGTTGTTTCTGATTTTTTCGACGGGAAACCGATAAATGAATTCTTGTTATTCTAAGAGTAAGTCTCCATGGGTTTTCCTTGTTTGTTTGTTTTTTTTATTTGTGGGGTCAGCTACGGAGAAGGGTAAATAGTAGGTAAAGCCAAGTACATACTGATGACTGTGACAAATCCCCTTCGTAAGATCCTGTCTGGAAATGATATTAGTAACTGATGATTGTGTTGTTATTATGGTTTTCTTAGGGATACCGTCTCGTTGTTGTGGGGCATTCTCTGGGTGCTGGTACAGCATCGCTGTTATCTGTTCTCCTCAAACCATCTTATCCTGGCTTAATTTGCTTCTCCTACTCCAACCCCAGTGTCCTGAGGTAAGTCATAACATTCAGGGTTAAGTTGTTCCAAACCCGGTCAGCGGTAATCCTTGGTTAACGACAAACAGTGCATATGAGTTGTCATGGCAACTTTATACCCCAGATTTGCGCTTGGCATTCTTCATAGCCATACAAATACAAGGAAATGAAAATAAATAAAATTTTTACCCATTGTTTGTTACGACACAAAAGTTACCTGGGCCAGGTATTTAAAATATCTAACAAGTGTTTAGCACATGAAAGAACACCACAGTCATGTATGCTACTGACCTAGCAGTTGCAAAAAGAAAGCCCTAAAGTAGTTTTAGCCTGGGAGTGCAAACATTTTCCGGTCGTCGCTTCTCTCCCTTCAAAAAGTACTTTTTCACCTGAAAAGCGACGACCAGAAACGCGCCTGCGTTCACCGGCTAAAGTATTTCAAGGTTGAATGGTATCCGAACCCTTGAGCTATCAAGCCAACTCGAAATTGTTTACAAGTGTTCTCATCTTTGACAACGTTTAGCTTATACTCAACATCCTTCACTCATTTCAGCTCATTTTTAACAGTCGTTTTCTCTATTTCAGTGCCCCAGCTACTCCTTACTGCGAAGAGTTTGTTGTCTCTGTTGTACTTGGAAAAGATGTAGTTCCTAGGTGAGCAACCCTTCTGTAGCTTATACTTTGCTCTATTTTGTTACACCTTGTGAGCTGGTGAGATCTTAAAGCTCTAACTCGCAGCTCCTTGTTGGTCAGCTTCGTCATTTGGTTTGTCATTGTAGAGTAAAATTAACTTTAATTGTAATTAGTAATTTACGATTTGCAATAACAATCTTTGCAGAGAAACAAACTTTATTTACAATTGCAAAATGTTTTATGAGAGCCTGAGGGCCGAGTTAAGTGGGAAATTTTCTCGGTAGCCACCAAGGTTGAGATATTTTCCGAGATTCACCCGCCATTAAAATGGTTATTTCTGAAGTAGTATGCATTGTACCTTCTCTGCTTAATTCTTTTTCATGTCCTATGCAGATGATGAAGGTGGCGCAAGGGCAAGTGTGATATACATAAATCATAAACCGTCTTCTCCTTTTAAACGCTTTTAACGTTTTTCGCTCGCGAGTTGCTCCGCATCATCTGAAAATTCAGAGCGAGTGATGTCACTATATCATCACATTCACTTGTGTAACCATGCCTAATTGTTATTTAAGAAAGTGCACAATTCTAGCTTAACAGGTTGTCTTAAAATTTCACTTCGTTGTAGGATGGGAGTTAAAAGTGGTGACGAGTTGCGCCACGATCTTGCGTCCGTAATCAGTAGATGCTCAGTACCAAAGGTAACTTGGTTTCATTACATCTCTTCATCGCTTTTTCATCTTACTTTTTCATCTTTCAGTATTTTCCTTTTAAGCACTGATTATTCTGTTCCATTTTTTCGTCTTACCTTTGAAAAGATTTGACACTCAGCCTCCGGGAATCAACTCTGCAGCTGTAGAGAGTTGAATACATGTGTCAGATCCAGATCAATCAAGAGCGTCAGTGAAGTTCGATTGAAATAAGCAAGCCCGTTCAAAGCGACTTCCTTTTGCGTTCATAAAAGGAGCTATGTTACTAGGATATTGCTGTTTCAGATAAAATCTGTGTTGAAATGATTTACTCAGTACCTTCGTACATACACAAAATGATCCGCCAGAGACGTGAAGAAGATATTACACATATTTCCTGAGGGCGTTCTAACCGTCATATATTTTTTGGTGATGTTTTTGCCGGCATAGCATTAAACTTGAAAAAGTTGGCTTACTTCGTCAAGTCTCAATCCATTTCCATCCTTTCAATCCGTTGCGAAGAGACGACAGGAAACAGTTGCAGTGCCTAAATGTGGCCTTAAATAACAAAACTGGACCATTATTTATGAATTCAATTGAGCCATAGACAAGTTTTAGCTTTTTAAAAAATATAGCCAACAGCTTAAGATAAACCCTTTTAGCACTGCCTGCTTTTTTTCATTTTAAAGCGTTTGTTAAATTGTGCTTCCACTCTAACACTTCTGTTTGTTTTTATTTGTTCACAGTACCGTGTGTTAGTGAGCGGCTGCTGGCGAGCCTTGTTCTCGTTATTGGGTCCCAGTTCTCAACCGGGTCAAGGTTGGCCTTTTTTCTCTTCCTCTCGGCAATACAGATCCACTCATCTTACATGGGAAAATAATCTTACTCAACCTCTCCTTGAAGGCATAGAAGGTATACTGAGTAACAATAAAGCTGCTGAACATAAACTAAGATAATAATAACATTGCTATTTTGTGTAAATGAATCGAAGTTATAATCATCTTAAGCAAGTTATTGTAACCTCTGGAACATTAATATGTATAGTGACCATTTGCAATACAGATGTAGCAAAAACGTTTTAATAATATAAGTAATTTTGGTGATGATGATGACGATAAATTCGATACAAGTTAAAACTAATGATTATATGAATAGGTGAAAGGTTGCGAAAAACAATAGTAAAGTGTTGTAGTTATTTCTGGGACGCATAAGCTATGCTTGTGGTTTGTTTGTTTGTGTTTTTTAAGGCTTAATACTGTGCTGAGCCAGATGCCTTCACTGCCTTCATATCCGTTAAAAAATCATTTTGACTTACGCCTATCTGTGTCAATTTCAATGCCATAGAGCGTTTTCACGTGACGTCAGTTCCGCCATATTAGGGAGCTTTTGAGTGACGTATGTCAACCGGAAGTGAGGTCTTTTTCATTTTAAAATTAATTGACGCTACCAAATTTGTATTACTTAGTCTCTTTCTTATAATAAAGACGATTTGTCTAAATATTTGGGCAAAAGTGCCGCTCAAGAATGAAAAAAGTCCACTTCCGGTTGACGTGTGTCCCTCAAAAACGACTTTGCTTAAGGTGACTCGACCCAGTTTTTTTAAGGGGGTACCATCCTACTTTGAAGCTCTCTGGTATCCCCACCTTTACTTTTATCGTAAGTCTAACACATAGAATGGATAACATATAGATCAATCTACAATATAACATAAAATTTTTGGCGATCGGAGTAAATGTCACGTGGTTATAATGCCACGCCCCTTTGAGGTCTGAGTCGAAAATCTGCTGTTGCCGGCACTTTTTCGTGAAAATCTCTCGGCTACACATAGTGTGCATTAGTGCCTTGCGCTGAACAGAGTTTCACCAAAATCGCAAAGACCCAATTCGAGAAATTCAGCGGTTTCCAAATTTAGGTCATAATTTATGCGAAAATGATATGCAGACTTTAAACGGATTATATCTAATAAACCATGAGATTCATCTCTTTATTTTGGGCATCCTTATAACAGATGGGTCCTTGCAAGTCAGCAAAACGCTTTAGGGCCTTGTAAATGCGCGCGATTTCGAGCAAAGCAAACATTTAGAAATTATAGTTTTCGCTATTTGTTGACGTTTGTCAGCGTTTAAGAGTCAATCTCACGAAAAAAGCATTTTCTTAAAAATTCGTAGTTTTTTTTCCTTCAAATTTTTTCAGGGCCACAATTGATTAACTAACTACCCGGACTCTGAATTTTATGGTCATTGAAAAACTGTGACATTACCTTCTATAAGCCCAAACTTGAGTAAACATTGAAGATTTTTAGCGTTTTGGCTGAGTTTGTGCTTTGGGAGTTGTCTATTGTTTCTAGTCTGTCATTCTACAGCATTCTTGTCCAGCACGCGATATGATAATATGATAATATGATAATTTTGGTACAATGAGGCAGGCTATCGCGTGATACATAGAGGTTTAACTCACAATTTTTAATCAATTCTCGTGCTTCTTGTGCCTTTGCAAAAAAATCAAGAAGTGCTACACACTAAATCTACTTACTATTAAAAAAATATCATTTTTTCATAGGTTTAATGCAATCCACGGGAATCCCTTCTATTTTCTTATACTAAATTAGTATCTCGGTGAGCATTCGGAAGTCAGCCAAGCGTGGTCATTGCACGCGTGCTGGACAAGAATGCTGTAGAATGACAGACTAGAAACAATAGACAACTCCCAAAGCACAAACTCAGCCAAAACGCTAAAAATCTTCAATGTTTACTCAAGTTTGGGCTTATAGAAGGTAATGTCACAGTTTTTCAATGACCATAAAATTCAGAGTCCGGGTAGTTAGTTAATCAATTGTGGCCCTGAAAAAATTTGAAGGAAAAAAAACTACGAATTTTTAAGAAAATGCTTTTTTCGTGAGATTGACTCTTAAACGCTGACAAACGTCAACAAATAGCGAAAACTATAATTTCTAAATGTTTGCTTTGCTCGAAATCGCGCGCATTTACAAGGCCCTAAAGCGTTTTGCTGACTTGCAAGGACCCATCTGTTATAAGGATGCCCAAAATAAAGAGATGAATCTCATAGTTTATTAGATATAATCCGTGTAAAGTTTGCTTATCATTTTCGCATAAATTATGACCTAAATTTGGAAACCGCTGAATTTCTCGAATTGGGTCTTTGCGATTTTGGTGAAACTCTGTTCAGCGCAAGGCACTAATGCGCACTATGTGTAGCCGAGAGATTTTCACGAAAAAATGCCGGCAACAGCAGATTTTCGACTCAGACCTCAAAGGGGCGTGGCATTATAACCACGTGACATTTACTCCGATCGCCAAAAATTTTATGTTATATTGTAGATTGATCTATATGTTATCCATTGTATGTGTTAGACTTACGATAAAAGTAAAGGTGGGGATACCAGAGAGCTTCAAAGTAGGATGGTACCCCCTAAAAAAAACTGGGTCGAGTCACCTTAAGTTCACTATTGGTGTCCCAAAACAATTAACCGGCGGCCATGTTAGGGTTCCCAACCAATCCTGTGGGAGCTGAACCTTTCCTAATGTAAAAACCTTAACTTTCGTTTGTTCCAATAAAGTGCCATAACTGGTGGCCCCGTCAGTGAAAACGCTCTATAAAGTCGCTCTAAGTACAAAAATTTGCTGTCACCTTGTAAATGGTTTGAACCGAAATATAATTTGGTCGTATGATCGAAATTTCTAGATGAGACGTCAGGCCTGACGGGTGGCGAGGCCTCTCACGGCTACTTGGGTGAAAATGAGCTGGAACCAGTACCAGTATCCTTGCCCCCTGTCTCCGCTGAGCAGCTCTTTCCCGCTGGCAAGATTTTACAAATGGATGAAAGGCCTTCTTGCAGGTAAGACTTCTGCTAATGTTTTGACGCGGAAACCATTTCATACTTGTTCAAAGGAAAATTAGGATTTTTTTTAAGTTGATTTTTGGAGTGGCGGAAGGAATGGTGCTTGTCGCCAAGAAAGTGGTTATCTCATTTCCCTGGGGCATCCTGAACAAACACAGACGAGTTGCTCTAAGGACGATAGGCGCAAATTCATTACATTTCATATTTTCTGTTAACAATTAATCCAGGAACTTCGAACATTTCGGTCCAGGTCTTTTTGTGATAACCAAGAGCAATGCTGACCCACCAAGTAGTAGATAAAAAAAACTTAATAATTTGAGATTTTCTCTGCTTCAAAGACTCGAAGCAACGCAGTATGACATCATTTGGGCGGATAAAGAGAATTACGCCAAGATAATCATCCACCCCAGCATGCTTAGCGACCACATGCCTGACCGTGTTATGAGGGCCTTGGAAAGAGTTTCACTCCTCATACGGGGACATCACAACGTCCAAGAAGTGTAGTTGGACAAGCGTTGCAGTGACTAGAAACGAAGAAACTAGCGGTACTTTTGCCTTTATAGGGATGTAGCTGTGCAGCCGAGGTTTGGTTAAAAACATAAAAGTGGGACTGCCTCCCTTGAAATTCATTAAGTGTAAAAAGATGGCTTTAGTAACCTATGACTAGGATGAAAATGGTATGCAACCAAAAATAGGATCAGGCCCCGCAAAAGTTTAAAATAATGATACCTTCAACTTGAAGAAAGGTACTACAAGAGTACGGCGTTTTGGGTATTCTACTGATGAACAGTTGCAACTTTTAGATATATGCTGGAACAGCAATTATTTATAGTCTTTCACCATCGAATTAGGAAAAGTGGGCTACATTCAAGTGTCCTGTCGTCAAACCATCGTGACATCATTAATAGCGTACACAACGTCTTGGTTTTCATTGCATGCCAAGCTTCAAGGACATCTGTTTTGGAGGATGAAATGATGAAAATTATAGCTAAATTCAGATAGCTTATTGGAAAAAAGCCAACGCAGAAAGTTTTTAAGTGTTTCCACCAGGAGACAAGGGCAAGCGTGACATGCACGAACGTGAGATTATTGCGTACTGTTATACGTGTCTCTGCCAGGTGAGCTTATAGGATGTCTGTGATGGTACATGGAGAATGTCAAAATACTGTTGCACAAAATGAACGATATATATGAAGAAAAAAGAACCATCAACAAGCTCATGGAGGCCTCCTGGTTTGGTGGTAATTCATTTCCATAATTAAGGATAAAATTGTGTTTTATCAATTGATTGATAACCCTTGTACAGTCAAGTCATCATTTTCCTTTGAGGAAAGTGCTTGTACTGATTTGGCTAAATAAAATAAATTGAAGATTTTATTTTTAGGCAACTATTAAATAGTGCTTACACAGTGTTGTAATAAATTCCAGGCGAGATTTATTGTAGGTTAAATTATTTTGAAAACGGGTTCTCGCCTTTGTTGTACATGTATTATGAATTTTAAATAAAAAAATTGTAGTCGAAAATATTGTTACTAGGTTCTTGTAAAATCGACTTCCTGAAAGAGATATTCATACTCTTATACTGCCGATCACTCTTCGTCTGGCCCCTAGTAACTCTCGACCGTGTCCAGCCAACATAGCTCTAGGGATTATTAATGGGGGGGGGGGGGGGGTGGGGGGGGGGGTCTTATGGAGCGAGATGACCATTTAGGCCAGATTATATTGAAGTACATAAATGATAAGTCATAAAGTCATAAATATGATATATATTTATGACCATCAGAAGAGGTAACGAAGTGATGAAGGATGAGTTCTACATGAGACTTCAAGACGTACTAGATGGTAGGAATGTACATGATAAGCCGTCGGTTGCCACTGGAGACATGAATACAAAAGATGGGGATCAAAATTAGGACTATGAAAGGGTTATGGGCGAACACCGACTGAAGGAACGGAACGGTAATGACATAAATGAGGTAGTAATAACAGGAACTTTGTTCCCACACAAAACCATCCACAAAGCAACGTGGATTTCTGCGGACAGGAAGAGCAGAAATCAGAAAGATTATGTGTTGATTGGTAAGCGGTTCAGAAATTCGGTGGAAGATACAAGAGTTTACAGGTCTGTAGGCATCTGAAGTGTCCATTATGCGGCATGTATAGGATGATCAAAATATGGTCGCACAGATCACAAGTGAAGACGAAAAGCGGGAGAATCCGGTAGGATACATTTAAGTTAAGGGGTGAAGACTTGCTCCGGACGTTTAACATCACATGGCGAAATAGTTACCACGCAGTAGAGGAGGAGAAGGAGCCAGTAGTTGGGGGAGAGGGTTGAACATAGAGTTATCAAAGATCAGAAACCTGAAAGAGTACAGGTATCGGAGAGGGTATAACCCTACTGTCTATTCCTGGGAAGATAGTGGGGAAAATTGTTATCGATAAAGTATTAAAGGGATGGGCAAAAGGCTGAGGAAGGAGCTGGAGAAGAGGAAGAGGGACCACAGACTGGGTCTTCATCTTGATGATCAATAGAACAGGTGAATGAGTGGCAAGCTACAGCTGTACCCTGTATAGAGTTCGAAAAGGCCTTCGATTCATCCATCGTGAAAGCTTGTGAGTAATTATGTGCAAATATAAAATCTTCTGAGATAATAGTGCGATTAGTAAAATTATTCTGTGAGGACTTTTGCATTGCTCTTGTAGACAAGGAAGAAGTATCTCAGTGGTTTTACATTAAGACCGTTGTCAAGCGAGGCTGTAAAGAAGTTTTGCTCCTGACTAATGAGGAGCACAGTAATGGCTTAAAGGGGAAGTTCACTTCACCCTTACTCTCCTCTACTAAACATCAGCTCCCGGTTGTTCAATTGTTGGATAGCGCTATCCACCGAATAAATCACTATCCAGCGGGTAAGTATGAGGGAAACTAATTGCATTATTTGTCTGAATAGAGATTTATTCGATGGATAGTGCTATCTACGTTTTGAACAACTGGGGCCAGAGTCAGGTCAAGACAATGAAACTAGATGAGGAAGGCAGATTGTTGGACTCAAAACCACTTTAAAAAGAGTTTCGTGCACAGGATAGATACAAAGATACAGGAAAAGATTACGATCAAAGGAAAGGATGTTGCAGATGTCGACGATTTCACTTATTTAGAATCCAAAGTGTATCGAGAGAGGGCTGGAATGAAGAATCTGAGGAACAGATTGTGGCAAGCGAAGGGTGCAGTGATGCACAAACGTAAAGAGAATCAGGAGCGCCAATAACCTCTCGAGGAAAACTACGCTGAGGATATCTGAGTCTTTTGTGTCAATGTCCCAAATCGACGTCAATTGAAGGTACGCGTTGTCTCGATTATCCTTATCAATATCTGAATTCGTGATTCTGATATTTGAACATGGCTTTTTTATTTCACTTGTAATTGTGCCTTTTTCAAAAGATATTCACAAGTTACAGCGTACGAGAAACTGAGCTATTTTAAGGACACTGGAATATGTGCCATACCCACGTTATTGGCAATATTCGCAGAATATTGGGAAGGTTATGGATCAGACGAGGAAAGAGGCAATCAACAAATGTAATCTGGCTTAACTGCGCTTTTCACAAACATGCGAATTCTGAAGTTCAAAAGCCAACTGACGATTGAGTTTTTCGCTGCCGTCAATCATCTTAACGGACCTCTTAGGAAACAAAACTTTACTTTAACAGGTTCAAAAGGTCAAGGTTTGTGATTTGTGATTGGTGGATTTCGATCCGTTTTGTGTGTTTCTGCGTTTCAAGGTTCGCTGCTTGTGATCGTAATTATGATTGACGGCAGCGAAAAACGCAATTGTGAAGGCGGCTTTTTGTACTTCAGAGTTCGCATGTTTGTGAAAAGCGCAGTAAAATACAAGGATTTAAAGTTTTTGCTTTTCAGGATGGCGATGGTGTGCCTTATCGGACAAGTGTGAACCAGGTGGCGAAGGTGGACCGTTGGCTGTTATCCACGTCCATCACATTCAAGGTATGATAAAAAAACTGTTAAATACGGAAAGAAAAAAAAAGTAATGATACGTTCTTTGGAGGTGGAAAGTGTTGGGACCTAACCCTAACTCCAGTGACATCAGTTAAACTGGCGATTTCTCCCCTCCCACCCAAAACAATGTTGAATTTTGAGCAAATTGGGTGGAAATGAGCCCGTTTGGGGTCGTAGTATTGTCGGGGAAGAAAGTGGGGGGTGGGGGATATTGGGGGATAAAGGGATATGAACCCAAAGCTGATCCAAAACTTAATACTGGGAGCAGAGGCCTAGGTAACAATAACTTGGAAGGGTTTTTTCCACCGTGTCCCAAGATCTGATGATCTCCATTGTTACCTGGCAGTTAACATGCACCTTCCACACATCCACGAACGGTAGTTATAGATCAACAACCATAATTACCGTGTTATTTTCTTGATAAATAGATCCTAGTTTGCCGGTGATAGGTATACATAATGCAGTCGTTAAAATGTGGAACGAGGCTTTTTTTCCATGTACATTCAATAAGTGAATGTGTCCCAACTTTAACCATGCAGTTAAGGTCATAGCAAATTACCACAAGGTCCATAGAAAATACCTTTTTTTTCCAAATCATCAAGTAACTTGTTAGTGCTGGGCTTCATGCGGCCCAGTTGGGTGTCCTGTGCAATTGTAAGTAGTTGGGCGTGCGCAGAAGTGGCGGTGTTCGAGTGAATTGGTGAGTTTACGCAACAGGACGGCAGGAAGAAGAAGACGGCAGAACGCTCGTGTGTGACAAACGTGACAAGGCTATTTCTTACGTGTTTTGTCGCGATCTTCACTTAACATCAATGTTTTCTGGTCTTTTACAAAAAGACCTGTTTAAAGGAAGGTGAATTTTGGCGAAAAGTTATTTCAAGCAAAATTATTGTCACGCTTGTCACACAAGGTTTGTCGTCTTCTTTCCACTCCCGTCCTGTTGCGTAAGTTCACTTTTAAATTACCACGAAGGCGACCGAGGTCAATTCTCAGTTCTCTCAAGATTTTTTTTAGCTGTTCCTTTCTTTGGATTTATAGCTTGTGTTCGCTAAGTTCTAACAATTTTACTGTCAAAAAAAATTTGCTTTTTTTCGACATACAATCATTAATTGGTGCGTTTCGATCCGTCTATTGTCACAGTTAAACAGTCGTCTATAGTTAGTCAAATTGTCAGTTCTCCAGTCGTTCTCTCGTACTTTGTTTTGCTTGATCTCGTCAATGAGTCGTTTGTACAATAGACGGATCGAAACGCACCAGTTACCGATTACTAGTCTTCATAGCCAATAACATCACGGCTTAACTGACAGACGACCAATAACATCGTAACGTAATTGACCAATCAGACTAATAACCAGACTATAATCAGGGGCACCCAACGACAATTTTCGGAAAATTATCTGTTCGGAAGACGATTTGAGGTCAAAAATTTTCGGATCATTTTCTGACAAATTTCTTGCTTGCCTGCCTCTCCTAGGATTTTCGAATTTCAAAAAAATCGTATAATTGCCCATTTTTAACGGATTTTTAGCTTAAAAAGGTTACCTAGAATTTTCGGGAGCCTTTTTTCTGGCTGAAATTTTCGAAAAGGTAAATTTTGATCCCTATAACTTTCGAATCACTAAACTTTCAGCTAGGAAATCCGAACTGATGAAAAATTTTTAGGGGATAAAAATAAGCCTTTATCTACCGTTTAAATACTAAAATACGTTCAACAATGCTATGTTTATGTGGTTTTGAACTATACTCTCGTTGGGTGCCCCTGTATAATACCATCAACTGACGTGATACAACTCACTTAGACTCTGAAGATGACTACCGCACAGGTTGTCGAAACGTCAGTCACTATCAACAACAACAATCCTATTGTTTGTTTTCACATGACATCACTAAAATTCAAACTACAAAACTATCCATCCTACTGACATTTTACTTTCATGGTGTATAAGAGCAGCTGAAAACTAATTTTCAAACAAATTTTCGCTTCAAAAGGTTTCTTGGTTTTGTAATAGAGTACGCTTGAATTTCTAAGCTTTTGCGTGATGCAGCATTAACATGACGGCCGAAAGAGCTGTCATTTAGGTTAAAAAGTGACTTTTTTCGAGGAATTTTGCTATCTAAACAGTTGAAGTATTAGAAAAAGTATTACTTTAATGTTTATGAGTTCCTCTAGGAGTAAATTCAGGCTTTGGTAGCAAAACTCGGTAACAAATGTTTCTGTTGGTTTCCGTCCGCCTTGTTAGAGCTCATCCAGATGAGCTCCAGCATGGCGTCTCCATACAAAGCTCTATAAATTTGGGTAAAACATTTCCTCGGATATCTCGTACACGAATTATTCCTTCGACCCAAATCTTGGTGAGGGTCTTTGTATATTTACCTCCTTTCATTTCCCAGATTCTGGACTTTATATATCGAATGGTTTTGATTTTTATTTCGATCTATTTTGAATGGCGTGACACTGAAAACCAGCAATTCAGGACCACGTTCACCCGGACGATCAAACTCAACCTACTTTTGAAATGACTCCCGGGTTCAAAACTTTCACAGTTATTGGTAGCAATCTCCGCATATATCCTACAAAACTGAATCGTCTTAAAGATTGTTATAAATTAATGTGCGGCAAGTTAAATATCTTTAAAAGAAAACGAACTACTGAACATAAAAATGAAAAAAGTGCAATAAAACTATGAACTCATAATTATTTTCCCATCGTTAATTTACGACCGCCGTTAATTATATACCTTTTGCATATTTTAAACGTTTCAAGCAAAACTGCCTTCCAATTAAAACGTTTTACCACATCATTAACAAACTCCTTTTTTTGATCAGTACGAATTTCCCAAGAAGTGCGTACGTGTGCGGAAGTGTGGTTGCTATAGCGATGTGGTGAGGCTTACGCTAACAGTATCCAGGGACAATGATAATTAACTTAGGTTGTCAAATCAGTAGCAAAATTCATTTTCTTTTTACGGCGCTGTGGTGGAAATTAAAGGGAAATGTGTCATTTTGATCTCTCTGCAATTTCTCTAAAAAGCTTTTGTTGCAATCTACAATATTAAGGCTAAAATTAGTATAGTATCCTGACTTTTTGTATTGAAACAAACTTGTTTAACAATGACAGAAGCGGGTATTTTCTGGTTAGTAATTAACATTTGAAAGAAAAGCCTCTTATACCAAAGATACGATGATTATGGCGGTTAATATCGAAAAAAGAAAAAGAATTTAAAAGGGACTATAAAATGAAAAAAAAAGATGAGAGAAATAAAATCATGAATGGCGACATTCTCAATGTACACTTTCTACTCAATTTATCTACAGATTTTAGTAGTTGCCGTTTTCACTTTTCCCAAAATCAAAAGGTAAAAACTATTTCTTATCTTTTCTTTCTTTTTTAGTTTATGTTTTTTATATATAACCCCATCGCTATTTAGCTGTCTTGATCCGTTGTTCATAAATACTCTGGGAATTACATTTCGCTTTTGAAGTCCTGAATAAACAACAGCTACACCAGATTCAATTGAAGATACCGGATCTTAAAATGTGTGATTTTTTTCCATTTTCCTTGTTTTATATTTCGAGTTTCATTTTATTCTGCGTTTTTCAAAAATGTTCACAAACTTAGATTAGTGAGAATTATAACTTAAATTGTGCTTTTGGGGGAGGATTGCAACGCTGTCAGTTAGGAACGTGAACCATGAACGACATCTGAAACAGGGGACATTGAATGCAGCCAATGAGCGATCGTTTTTTGCAGGACATGTTGACGGTTAACACAAGCTTGTACCCAGATAGGTGGCTCATTTTATGCAAATTCATTAAATTTATATTGTTATTCTTTTTATTGCAAACATAGAAACGTCAAGATGTCAGCGAGACAGCTGGTAGAATTGATTGTGTTGTTCTATTAGAAACGGAAGACCCTCGGATACTTAGCGCGATTTTTCCTACGCGAAATTATCGCGGGAATTTTTACAGCTATGTTTTGTGGCTCTTCACGATAAATCTACCATTTTATGCTTTCAAAGGACCGGACATGGCAAATAATATTCGTGTCCAACATATGTTGTGGTCATTTTTATTAACGGTAAGATTAATCATAGTCTATTCGTGTTAAAGACAAGCGGAAAATCTCTAGAAAAACCCTTTTATCCTCCTACCTTCTTATCCTAATATCTCAAAAAAATGTCCTTTTTCTTTATTTCCAATAGTCCACTGCCCTTCTTCTTGGAAGCCAGGAAGTGAATGCCGGTGAGTTTTTAGTGTTGATATTTTTATCTCGCCTTTGCAAATTACCAGCTCATACAATTCATTTCTTGCGGTCATATTAAGAGTTGTCTCCCTTCCCTATCCCAGGCCAATAACATAACGTAAAAAATATTTCAGGATTAAGCTTCCTTTCGTGCATCTCGGGCCGTTAATTCCCTTCATACAACAAAACTCTAAGAGCATTTAAAGAAAAGAAGAAAAGATGCGACTTATGAATCGTTGTTAGTTTTTATTTACTCAGCCGGCCTTCAAATGGTCCTTTTCTGCTTTCAAAAAATACTACATCGATATCGGCTACAGATTTGATATCACAAAATAGTAATCTTTTCTTCTCCACACAAAATTGAAAGGATTTTCTAAAATTGCATTTGTTAGAGGTAACAATAATAAGTTCACACGCTTCTGTCGAAATGAAAGTCGGTTGAATTTTAGCCATTTTGCCGCTTTTTATTTTTACCCTGCAGTAATTAACGATTTCGCGCACAGTGAAGGTACATTCGTATCATTGTCCCTTCGTAATCCCAGAATAGTTTGTTGTTTGGACTATTCATTTTTGTGTCTTAAATTAACTCTACATTTATCTAACTGAGCTGAATAAGAACCGCTTCTTGTAGAATTGGTAACGGTTTTTTTCCCAATTGTCTCCCGCTCCATGTTAATCTTCTTTTATTTGTGTCCTTTGGACTGCGGATCTTTTTTTCATGTCAGTGTCAGTCATATTTTCTCTAATGCATCCCAGATTGTAGACATTTGTCATTTTGAGCGATATAAAGGCAAACGGTGGTGAATTTTCGGTTGAAATACAGTCCTGGGTCACTCCGAAACACTTCTTAGCTAATACTGTCAGCTACGCAATAAGCAGGAGTATCTGTAGCTGTGTAACGACATAGTCACATAACCGTACTTTAACATGCACCCTCAAGACCTCATTGTATTAACGTGTAACTTATATATTTCTGGTTGGTGACTCGACTAACGGGAAATATCAAATAACAGAAAAAAGGTTGAAAAGAGTTTCGCGTTGCAGACGGAGAACAGTCATAGCGTCCGGGGGTACAGCTTTAGAGGGAGCGAGTTTGATAATTATAACACTAGATTATAATCCTGCAGTTACCCCGTTATTTTATTGATTTTATTCCATTTTTAACAGCTTTTTCCCCACAGTGAGTCTAACAAATTAAAACAAACCCGACAATAACCGCAGCGTTTTAGTTGGCCCAGTAGGAAACTTGAGAATTTCTTATTGTCCTCACAGAGAATTCATTCTTCTTTTGTTCATCCTCAGTAAGTTATTTCTAATTATCTATATTTTTTGACTCTCATCTTAGAAACAGCGTTTGTTTAGGTCACGAATTTATAATTCGCATGTTTAAGATATACTTCATTATTTTCTCGTCTCCGTAATTCGACAACCTGGAACACTTAACTCCGGTCGCATTGAGAAATGACTTGGGAAACTATCAACGAAATGGGCTTCAAAACGTTAAGAAGTTTTACCGTGCGTGTCATGCTAGCTGCTGACCTAATGAAAAGCAAAATTTTCAGTCAAAAAAAGTGTTAAAAGACATTTTATTTCTGAAGGGACTGCTGTAGACTCGACGTGTATTGCAGTCACCGCGTATTTCTGGCGATGCAATGTAAATTCTACTCATAATTTACTTCGGCCTGATAAAATTAAGACTATCGTTTTAAATTAGTACTGCTTCAATCTTGTTCTTTCATCAATAGTTTTTATTACAAAGTTACATCTTACGGATGAAAATCGTCTTGTGCCTCGTTGAACTTTTAAGTACGTGAACGCGGGAACTTCATGCGATTCAAGGAAGCAATTAGTCGAAAATCTTGAGATAAGCAGTTAACTAGTATATTTTCATTAAAATGTGCTTTAAGGCCATGGTATTGTTAGCGTTAAAGTTCGGCAATATCCTAAACGATTTCCTGGCACTATCCAAAACAATTTCCAACTTTTCTGCTTCTGTAAACTGAGATATCAAGATTACAAAACGTCGCTATCTCTACATTCTGTGACGCAATACCTGCCAAGATCCTGTCCGTTTTTGTTTTACTTTTTGCGATGATTTCGCCATATGCATCAAAGATGTAAATGAATTGATTAAAGCAACTATCTGCCGCCTTTGGCATTAGAAGGCTACATACAATTAGAATATAGTTCTTTCCCCATTAATTTGAAGATTATCTGAAACACTACAGTAGGCCATATGGGTAGTAGTTGTTGTTGTGGTCGTCGTTTTTGTTGTTGTTGTTTTTTACAACTGAAAAATGTTACTAATGGGGACAACTTGAGAATGCTTTAACGCTCCAAACGCCGCAGAATTAATAGAAAATTAGTCCCCCGACGAAGTAACTGTGAAATAGAACTCGTTTCATTGCGGCGCACTTTCTGTGTTGCTGGTCACCTAAACATTCCGGGTGTTAAATCGAAAGCCCCTGACAGTAAACTACATCAAGTTGGGATGGCGTTCACTTCAACGTTAACTAAGCTTATTTTAAGGCGACGCCGCGAGGCGCTATTCAGTGCTGCGCTTTTTAATTTTTCAGATCAGTCGAAATTAAACAAATTGCTTTAAGAAATACGTGCTAAAGTAGTTGAAGATTACTTTGTGTTTTTGCGTTTTTTTCTGTATATGTTTACTTTCTTTAAAGATCTGTGACAGTTCTTTTTTACTGAAGACGTGCAGGACAAGATTAAACAGAGTGATGAAGTCGTACGTGTTGACTTGGCTGGATCATGACAGCAGACATTTAGATTTATTTGACAATGGAGAAAGCTCTAGCTTAAATTGAATGCTGTGGACAGCCTGTCAAATGAAGTAATTTCGAAGGAATATTTGATTAGAAAAAAAAAGATATAGACTACCCGGCGATCATAAGATTCTTTGCGGCATGGCTTTTATTTAGCATTTACGAAACCGTTTTCGTGGCTGTGAGTCTCGGAGTTGGTTAG
>NC_133206.1:10541277-10648777 GCF_958299795.1 Porites lutea
AGACGCCATAGTACAAGATGTAGGCTCGTCAGCAACATACGGAAATAAGAGCGTTTCTTCAGATGAGGGCGCTTACATAATTCCCTCGGCTATGATCAAAACAGATGGCTACATTTTGGCTTGGGAGTACCTTGCATCAAAAGTTGGACCTGTCCGCATACAGGTGAGAAGCACGAAAAATCCGATTGCTGCGACAAAAGTAACGATTATCTTGGTTGAGATTCCTCTAAGATGGTATATAGTGGGTTTAGGCGAAAGCAGCAAAAAGCTCCTGACGCTGTTAGAGAGTGTGTATTCCTTGCGTGTTGGTCTGTCGTGCAGAGATTTTCAAATCAGTATCGAGACGAATTTCGCGAATACGTTATATATCCATTTGTTGGTGATTGGAATTGGTTAGAAATTATGTCTCCATTTTCTCAACTATGGAATTAAAAGCAGCCAAAACCACCTATACTGATTTGAGAATTAAAATGGGATACCACCAACATGGAATTGAATATGGGGTGGGAATAACCATCGCGAATTGGCAAATCACTGACAAGGGAAATAACTAGTAATCTAGTAATGTTTATTTGGTTAGTTGTGGTAAGAGAGATTGACATATTTTGTCCTAATTATGCAAAGATACTGGGCCACTTTATCTGTAAATCGCATCGTTTACATTGGTACAATCGAGTCTCTTGGTATTTTAACTGGCTTTTAGCACTATATTACTGGAGCTCTTATCACTTTTTGACGCTTAGACTTGTTTGCACCCGAGGAGATTTTCAAGATTCACAAATTCAGTTGAGGAGGCGTGTGTGACAGAGCGTTTAACACCAGGTTATCCGCCCTGGTTAACACCTCGAACTCTGGATCTGGAGGTCCGGGTTCAAGCCTCGCCCGTCGCGTTGTTTCCTTAGACAAGGAACTTAACTCCACTTTGTCTCTCTTCACCCAGGGCCGAGTTGTTCAAAGCTGGGTTAAGATAACCCAGGGTTAGTGCGAAATTTGAATTAAGATTTGAAAGCTTAAAAAGCATTTCAGCTTTAATTCTTTTTGTCTACAAGTTGACGATTTGAAGCTCTAAAAATAGCACAGAAAATTATCCGAGAAAATGCTTTTGAACACAAGATAAAGAAACCCGGGTTAATTTTTTTTAACCCCGGGTTAAGCGCTAATTCGAACGGTTCGGCCCAGGTGTATAAATGGGTACCGGTGACATACTGCTGGGGGGTGACCCCGCCAGGAGGGAGTAGCAATACTCCTAGGCGCTCTTCATGCTACAGAATCCGGTATAAGCTCCGGCCGTTTGGGTCTTTGTCTCGTGTGCGCCTTTACCTTACCTTTTTACAGATTCAGTTACGTTTAGGATTTTAGGGTATTCGGATTTGAAGGTGTGTACGCACATCAGTTTATCCGAGAACATTCACACATGAACAGGCACAAAGTATTCAGTCACTTCAATTTTTTGTTTTCAAAATCTAGAAAAGGTACTTTGTTTAAGAGGCAATTAAGCACGCAGGTACTAATTGATCATCATGAGGACACTGTTTCACCTCTCATACTTGGATACGGGACTGCCATTTCCACTTGGTCATCCAAGCCACGTGAAGGTCTAGTACCTTCAATTTATTGGTCAGGCCCAGGGAATTTAACCCATGACCTCCCTGCTCTGAAGGCCAGCAATCTACCGGCTGAGCCAATCCTACTTTGGACACACAATGAAACTGTGACGTTTTTATTTCATATTAGAAAGATTTAGAGTCATGGTTATGGCAAACGGAAAACGTGAGATTCAAGTTGACAGTTTCTCAAAATAAAATATAAGCTGATAAAAACAGTCCAAAACAATTCTTATGGACGAAAATAATTTAACGTGAAGCTGAAAGGGAAAACTTGGTCACCTCGCACAAATTACGTCTGCTGTATGCCATTTGCCGTGAAAGTGATTCTAAATCGCTCTGTTCACGCATGTGCGTGAAAACCGCAAAACAAATCCGGTATCAAAACTTTTCGGGTTCGTCACTACTCCGGAAAAATCTCCTTCCTCAAGAGTAAACCCAACCTCGTCCTCAGGCCAGTTCGTGCTATCCGAGTAAGCAGAAAAGGCTTGGAACGGAGTGCGAATTTTCGCAACAAGTTTGAAAGATGACGTCACATCCGCTATCCCAAATCGCCGGGGACGACTGGGAAGGAAGCTTGAGTAATCCTGTCCTAAAAGAGGATAATTACATTCTCCATTCTACTGGATTTTAAGTCCAGATCCCATTCTTTTTATTCTCTTTAGGTTTATCGTCCCAGCTGCTCTTCAAGAAATGATCAGTTTTGCCCTAAAAATCAAAACTGCATACCAAAATCAGAGACGTGTTTCAGCACCAGTAACTTCACATGTCCAAATCAAAGTCTTTGTGTTGGAGCTGAGCGCTGTCTGTCCAACTGCCAAATAGATAAAATTTCATTTCCTTCAAGACAGTCTCCTTTTGTGAACTATACTATCTTTGCAGGTAGGTTAACGTATTTTAACCCACTACGCCTCTGGTGGCTAATAGCGGAGCTCCACGCGCCCCGAAGCGCGCACGAGCGAAGCCGCATAGCTAAAAAAATTTGGTTATCTATCCATCCGAGAAATGATTTTGGTAGTCACGTGACCATACGTCCGTCCGTCCAACCGTCCCTCCGCACCACAAGGCAACCAATGTGAAATCTCACACTTTCTGGCTAGTGTGGGAGCCTGCAATCTGATGTTGTCCATGTTGTGGTCAATTAACCGCTGTCACTATAGGAATCATACATGAACTACCTACCCTGTCAAAAGAGGGCATCCGCTGATCAAAATCACATGACCGTATCGCGGGCTCAAGTGTCTTTCTATCGAGGGTATATGATTTTTGAAAATATCCGCCCACAGGTTACTAGTTTTGTACTGATCACAGGCTCAACTCCAGTTGGATTTCTTTGCAGTGGTTATATCAATTACGCTCCATATTAATTTAACTTTGATTTTTTAATTCTTAGAATCGCTGATAAACATCTCCAAAGACGGGAAAAATATCTTGGCTCTAGCAGCGGAGAAAGCCATTCAAGTGCAAACAGGTGACGTCATAGGTTGGGTTGCCGATACGAGTTCTGGCGCCCTTGCGTTCGAGTCAACGAACGACGATCCGTCCTTCTTTTATCCGAAAGCAAGCTTCAACATCATTATAGGTGAAACTTTGTCTGCTTCAGGAAGTGTCGACCGGCGCGATATCAAGCATGTACTGCGGGCTCACGTATCACAGCCTTCCCAGGCGATAGTTAATATTAATTTTGCTGGTGCAGGAGTTCACAACGTCACGACTGTGGTCTCTAACACGGCTGAAAGTGTACTACAAACTTGTAAAATATCTGTGCAGGTATGGAGAACTTTTAAGTCCCTGTTTTAGGGTTCACAACAACAATAAGTACTTTGGAACTTGGGCGGTTGATTCCACTCACTAGTGTTAAAATTATTATTCTCAGATCTTGAGACCAACTAATCTTGAACCTAGACCTCCCACGACCTATGGAAAGGCAGATCTCACTCTTCAGCAAAAACAGAGTGAGATCTGGGTACAAGATTAGAGAGGAATTTCAAACAAAAAGTATTTTCCTTCAACGTTCTCTCCGTGGTAATCCCTCTGAGCGTCTTAAACGTTCCTGTAAGATTTGGCAGTAGCATTTAGTAACTTTCTAATAAATACACTAGCTGTAGCAGTTTCAGCCGTTGAATTGGCAAAATGCACCAATCACTACTGAAATGATCTGAGAAATGATCGGCAATTCCAAATTCGTATAATCTTATGTTCTGATGTAGGATAGCCATTCCCTATCTTCTTTCCCTGCTTGCAGCCTACCGTCGTCTCGTACGGGCATGAAATGTCGCAAATAAGACTTAATATTTATGATTTATTATGCGTCGCGTTTGGCAAAACCTCAAGATCACCGGGAAAGACAAGATAAAAAAGAGGGTGGTTTTTCTTGCTTTTCATGGCCATGAGCGACTTAAGGCCTCAAATTTCACCCTGAAACATGAGAGGCATCCCTACCCAGACTCCGAAGGTCCGTTTGCGAAATAATATCAAGGATAAAATAAACCTGTTAGAAAAATAAAAAAAACCCTCTGGCACCGAGGTTAAGGCATCCCACACTTATTTTGCGGTTATTTTAATAATTAACGCATTCCGGTTATAGAGTGTGGGCCGGAGTGTGGGCATTTTGAAGGGGTTAACTTTAGGTCCAGGGATTCTTTTTTCGTTTTGTTGGAAGCCCTAAGGTTTTTTGGTGTTTTTGATTGTTGCCTTTTTAACATTGTATCCGTCACTCTAACTCTGAATTATCCCCCCTCCCCTAGAGGTCAGTGAGAAAGGCGAAAACAAAGGGCTTAAAGAACTCAAAGATTTACATTCTTGCATATTTTCTTTATTTTTTTAGGAACGAATACAAAATCTTTCAATATTGAGACCATTTAGGAACCAAAGCTACGCTACAAGGAGGAAAGTTGAATTACAGAGTACACAGGACAAGGGAAGCAACATAAATTACTTGTGGTCGGTAAACGGCAGAACACAACAAGAAAACACACAAAGCATTGAAATGACCTTCAATCGCACTGGTAAGAGCCCGCAGTATAAAATCCTGCTAGCCATGAGTCTTGGGGAAGGTTAAACTTCATCTGAAGCGGGAGAGACTTCTAGAAATCATGGTCAGAAAGGGTCCAGAGTGTTGTGGCAAAATTGCTCTATCCGAATACAAAAAAGGATTTTTACTGTTCTCTGTCGGAGTGAAGCGTTTAAACGTTTGAGTCTACGCAATAATTTGTATTGGTATTGTACATTACTGGGGTATATCTTTCTAGTTGTTGAGCCTGTTCATGTAATACTGTTAAATGTAAAGGCATAGTAACGACTGTTTGTGTGTGCAAGAGTTTGTTCTTTTTGTGATATAAACAAAAAAACCGTGACTCCTGAGCCACAGACCACGAAATGCAGACGCCCTTGCTTATATATAAACTGCTCCCTTAAATTATTGTTTTTAAAGATCAAGAATGATTATCATCGAGTATTGACTTGATACTTAAAGATCCATGGTATTAAGTAAATTTTCTATGGTAAGAAGGCTAAATTAAGTCCAGTTTGGTCTGGTACTCTTATTTGTTTAATCACCAGTGTTGTTATTATCCTGACTTGAATTTCCAAAGGAAAAAGTTATATTTAACAGGATCACCTGAAAGGACAAAATATGAACAAAGAGAGCTTTCATAAACCAGCTACAATTCGTGACATTAAAACTTGGGTCAATTGAATTACTAACGTTGACATGTTGCGCTCGACTTCCTTTCCCCCCTCCTTTTCAATGTTGGCCTCGAAACTGGACAACTCCACCGAAAAACCATTACTATACAACATTAGCCAATTGGAAGGGAAAAAGTGAGGTCCTAGACAGTGGCGATTCAGGGGAGGGGCCCAGGGACCCCGCCCCTCACCCCTTATTTTTAGACCAAACTGAGGTCCGAAGGGCCGACAAAATTTTTTTGGGAGACTGGGCTCCCCCCCCCCCCCCCACCCTTTCCTTATCTCAAGGTCTGGGTCCGGCTTAAGGGTCCGGCACTGCCAATGCGGTTTGACCCAAGTTAGGTGTCCCTGATTGTAGCTTTTTGTAGCCAAAAGCGATTGGTGGCCTTTCACCCATGAAACAGAGCCATTTTTTAGACTTTAACTATGTTCAAATTGACATGGATCTTTTTTAGGAATCTATCCCATTTCTGTCCGCGCCAGCAATAACATCAGTTCAGCGGAAGCCTCTTCGATGATAAGTGTGCTTGACCCAGTCTCAATGGATTTGCTGGAGAAACCGCAAGACGAGGTTGTCGTGGGCGCCCAATGGAATGTTTCTCTTATAGTGAACGGAACAAATGTTACCGTTAGTGTGTCCTTCGATGACCAGTCACCCTTAAATACAACGTTTTTGGAGTCTTCTCAAGTGGTCTCTTTCCATCATAAGTGAGTGCTTTTCTATTAGCCATTTTAAACCTATTTAAAATAAAAGTTGGCAGGTTAAGAGGAGTGGAAATTTTAAAACCAGTTAAGCCACCGTTTAGGGTATATTTACCACTAAATAAAGACCTTATCACTGCATTCAGGACGTTGATTTTCTCCCTTCTTAAGGGTTAATGTCTACTATCGCATAATTTTTACGTGAGTAAATAAAATACAAGCAACGTGTGAAAGGTCGCGTGTAAACGTAAAGGCTGCAACTCGCTCAGCTTTGATGTTTACGCGTGACACTTTAAACATTGCCTCTACTTTATTTTCGCGCTTAAAAGTTACGTGCGTACGTACGTAAAAATTACGCGACAGTGGAAATCCACCTTAAAGGAGCTGTGTCACGAAATTCAGTCAAATTAGGAAATTACAAAATGCCCGTTAAATTAAATGAAACAAAAATAACCGCTTAAAAATTTAAAGGAAGGTTAAAATAACATAACAGAAACAACAGATGCCTCGGGTGGGCAAAACTGAAGAAGATTGAAACGGATTGAAGATCAACACTTTCGCTCAGTTTTTATCACAGAAACCAGTAGTGAAGAGTTAAATAGCTGATGAATTTTTTATTTCTTTCTCTATACAGATACACTGAACGTGGTCGAAAAGATGTCAATATCAAAGCAGTAAACAACATTTCAGTGAAACCGGAAGAGAAAGAAATAAAGGTGAAAGTGATAGGAGAATGTATCCAGGTCGTTGTAGAAGTTAGTCCGGAGCGAACTGTTGATGGTGTGTTGAAAATATCTACTGGACAGGACTTCACAATTCATGTCTCTACAACCCTCAAGCAACGCGTAAATTACACGTTTTCTTTTAACGAAGATTCGACACCGGACACAAGAGTCACTAACGAGAGTGACACAACAGTCTCTCACAATTATAACAGTGAGACAATCTATAACATAACTTTAAACGGAAGCCCCCTCCTCTGCGGAGATCTATTCGTTCCTGTTATCGCCAAAAAGTGCAGTCCACCGTCGTTTCTTTTCCCAGATAGATATACTCGAAGTGATCCTAAAGTCATCACCAAAGCAAACCCTGTGGATTTCCTTAAAGTCAAGGAACTGGGCAGAAACTCGGATCAGTGCCCCAATCAAGAACCACCACAATACAGGTGGAATATTTCGCTAGAGTCAAGTGCTGGTAGTTATAACCCAGAAGGAGTCTCTACCGACGAGTCTTCTCTTGATATACCGGCGCAAAGATTGGATATCGGGAACTACTCAATCACTCTGAATGTATCTGTTGAGAACAACAGTTATTTCTTTCAGACGTATGTCCGCGTGGTAAGCTCCGCTCTTATTGCTGATATCAAAGGTGGTAGCTATCTCGAAGTTGATTCTCAATCTCTGCCAAACCATGAATTAACGCTAGATGCCTCGGGATCGAAAGATCCGGACAGCAGCCAGTCAAAATTGAACTTCACATGGGAATGCAAGTTTGAAGGCAACTTAACTGAGGAAATAGAAAATGAAACTTGCTTGTCTACAAACTTTGTGAAACTAAATGAAACTTCCAGTAAGGTCACGTACAGGCTCCGTGAAAATGTAACATACATCTTCAAGGTAACTGTACGCAGTGAAGGGAGATCGACCTCAGCCATACAGGCCGTGAAGATACTGCCTGATATTCCATCTCTAACTATAAGGTAGGTTGGCCCTTTTGACTTGAATTTGTAAATTCCACAAAATTAAAAGGTTTCATAGCTTGTTAAGCGCGGGAGGATAAGCCTGCGAACAGGTTCCCAAGAGGAGCGGTGCGAAAAAGAAAATCGACGAGCGTAGCGAGCCGAGCGTGGTCTGGTCGTGGTCTCCCCCAGGCCACACTCACCGATTTTCTTTTTCACCTCGCTCCACTTGGTAGCTTGTTCGCAGGCTAAGGCAGGATCAGCTCAGTCGGTAGAGCGAGAGGTCGCGGATTCGATTCCCGGGACCGAACCCATACCCACTTCCTTTGCCCTGCAAATGGCTAGACCTTCACGTGGCTCGGATGACCACGTAAAATGGCGGTCCCGCTTCCAGTGGTAGGAGACGTAAAAACAGTGTCCTCAGTTAATACTTTCGTGCTAAGTACAGTGACACTCAAATATAGTGCGTTTTCTTTTTTTTTTTTAGTAGTCTAGGTGGAGAGCGCAATGAATCTGCGCGAGTGAAAACTGCCAGCCACAAAGAGGGCGACACGCGTGCAAATGAATCAAACTCACCTAGTTCCTATATTCGCAAGTTTTTTTTTTGTTCTCCAACTGCTTCAGTGAAAATGGTAAATTTGTGCGCGCATGCCATAGGTTATTTAGACCATGCAACAGTCAAGATTTTCTTCTTCTGTCACTTGGTTCAGTGCTGTAATTAGTACTGCAATGATTTTGTGAATTTGATTAAGGTTTGTCTCATTGTAAAACCATAAAGTTGCCAACCTCATCCTGTCATATGAAACCAAAGGGGTTCACTGTTGCAAGCATGCAAAGTTTGCAAATAACAATTATTGAATGAGCTTTTTATCATATCGGGACAAGGGTGAGGTAAGTGTTGTCAGGCGAGGCCCCAAGTGCCTGGCTGATAACACTCACCGAGACTGGTAATGTTTGCAGAAAAAACGACAAGTACATCGTTTCGCTAACACAGCTTATTATTTTCCCTAAAGAATAGACATTTCTCTTGGAAATTATACATTGCCATTAATTGTAGCCTCATAGCCAATGACAAACATTATAGAATAGTTCTTGATGATTTTAGACGAATTAAATTACAAGGAAACAGGAAACGTTAAATTAACAAACGTTTTGTTCCCAACTGTCTCAGGTTTAGTTGCCCGAACTGTAGGGACAAAATAAACCCTCAGGAGAGAGTCACATTTCTGGGAGAATGCACGAATTGTTATGGTTCTCAGAAACAACTAGCAAAGCAAACCTGGAAATTACTCTACAAGAATGGTACAGAAGTCCAGCTGTTGGAAAATGACACAGATTCCAACCTTGGATTGAAAAGCATAAACTTGGTCTTGAAAGAGAGAGTACTGAACGGAGATTCGGAATACATCGCAAGCCTAGAAGGCACGCAAGTAAACGGGCAATCTGCTACTGTTAAATATCGATTTCGAACGACATCGGCTCCTCGTTCAGGAACATGCGTGGTAACGTAAGTATATATGAAGAGTATAACTTTCATCTGGATGCGTTTTAACCAGGGACCAGGTTCCTTGGTGGGGAAAAAGGGGGAATACCGTATTTATTCGATTAACCGCCCTGGGCGCTTACTAAATTTTTGGACCTTGAGAGAGGGCGCTTATTCGAGGTGGGCGCTTATTAAATTTTCCAACATTTTCAGCAAGTGTAGTATGTTTATTTTGCAACAAAACACTAAATAGTAAAAGCAAAACGCGAACATGTAACAAAGCAAGGTTTCTGTAAAATACTCTGAAGAAAACGCCGTCTTCGGGGTAGTCTCTTATTAGTACTTATTCAATTTTTTTTTTTTTTTTTTTTTGAGGGGGGGGGGGTGCGCTTATTCGAGGCTGGGGGTTATTAACTTTTTCTGTCTTTAGGATGGGTGCTTATTCGAGGTGGGCGCTAATTCGAGGTTGGGCGCTTATTCGAATAAATACGGTAACGGGTTCTCTTGCCGATCGAGGGACTGGGGTAGGCGGCAGGAACCTCAGCCTCGGAGTGGAGCTTTAATGCTGCTCAAAAAGTATCTTTAAATAAACGCCGTTATGGGCTCCTGCTTAAGTGTGCCTTTTTTTGTCCTATTTTTCTTATAATAAAACTTCGTCATTCGGAAGAAGTATCCATCACGAGACCCCAAGGTTTTTTCTGCCTCTCCTTTAACCAAACGAAGACGACCTCACTGTTGTAATCCTTATACAAATGTATTTTATTGGAATGATTCGGTACATTTTAACAAAGTGACCTTTTTTAATAGAAGAAGTTTTGAACAACAAACATAATGAGGTGGAGGCCGAAAAGGAAGCCGCGACCGATAGCAAATAGGGAGCTTAAGCAACGACGACGCGGACGGCAACGAGAACGGCAAAAAAGCAATAGGCTTGATTAGCAAAACAACAACTTTGCACGTGCATCACGCTTTTTTTGAACATTTCTTGGCCGTCGTTGCCCGACTACAACGTGAAAGTGTTTGAATTCACGTTTTGTCGAGGACGGGAACACAAGACAACAACTTTCTTTCCTTTTCCTGAACTTTGATACAATCCTTCAGAATTCAACTCCAAAAACATTTGCCAACATGTGACGAAGTAAACGAGATGGAATAAGCGCGATAAAGTTTGAAGCGGTGCGAATTCACTTTTTAAGTGACGTTTTTGTAGCAGTCACCGTCGTTGTTGCTTAAGCTCCCTATTAATAGAGGGTGAACTAACATTGTTTTATTTTTATTTTTTGTATTTTTTTAGTCCAACGTCGGGATTAGGATTAGTAACCCTCTTCGAAATGAAATGTAGCGAGTGGGTCACAAGTGATATTAGTGACAGTCCAATCTCGTACAAATTTTTCTACGGACAAAAACAGACAGATCTGGCAAAAATTAACACCCTTTCTACCGATGCACAAGCAAATCTATTGTGGTACTATGGTGAGAAATCCACTTCCTCGAGCAGGTTTCCTCTTGGGAATGAGGATAATGGCTTTAAGCTCGCCCTTTCAGTTCTTATTTGCAACAAGTACGAATGCTGCGCGGAATATCCCCTTGACGCTACGGTAAAGTGAAACTAAACCTTAATCATTTTCATTTTTCTATCTTATTGGTACTTAATTTCGCGGGTCTTTGGTTTCGCGTTTTTTGTCATAGTTGTAAGGTGCACTTCTGCTTTCATGCTTACGTCGTAAGTGTGTATAGAATTTACACTCTTCAGGTCTGGGCTAACAAAATTCAACCATTTCCTTCTCATGCTTCTCTTCTTCCCATGCCCTGGAGTCCTTGGAACGAGAAGAAGAGAGATCCTGGGAACAAGGCTGGGCCAAATTGAGAAAATCTTTTCACGAAAGCAAAATGTTTGTCCCAATAGCAAGATTTTTTTCTCGTTATGATTCATTAACATTTTTTCCCTCCAAGAACGCATCTTTAAACTATCAACTAGTAATAACCAAAGGTTAGGGAGTGCAGGCGACAGCGATCGAAGGTCAAAATACTTTTCCTCTATTGCTGTGCTTTGTTTAAGTTTCACGTGATAGATGGTCAAAACGCGCGTGATCAGATAACGAACGATAGAAGGTCCAAACGCGCGTGATCAGATTGTGTTCTCTGCATTCCATATATTCCTAGTGGAAGTCCAAGCGAAGCTGGCTACATACTTGCTGAGCATGCGTAATAGCAACCTGGGGATTATAGGACTGCGGGCTCCTCTTGTCGCCCGCAATAACGGGAAGGGGTGGGGGATTGTCTTAGGAACTGTGAACAGGTAAGCGTGGCGAGATCATACTCCCTATTTACCACCTTTGCCTGGCAAAAGTTCATGTTATTGCAAAATATTTAATGTGTATAACACTTGTAGCCATTTTGTTTAAGGTGAAACCCAAGGCGACCAAAGATTACCAAAAGCTCAAGGAAAATATCACTAAAGAATTAAGTAGAACAAGCCCTGATGATGTCCCACGGGTCGTTATTTCTGTTGCATCAAGTTTAAACTTTGACAATAAAACCGACAGCAAAAGCGAAAAGGAACGAAAAGAGGTAACGAAAAGAATCTAGTACGACTTCTTTACACTATTCTATACGAATATGTTTTATAAAAATGTCGCGGCTGTAATTGCGAACTTCTCAAGAATATTTTATGAATATAACCGAGGCTGAGATTTTGAAAAGGATGATTTTGTGGACTATGCTACGCCAAAAGTGACAAAATATCAAAGATGCAACTTTATAATTCAAATCCACCAATTCACTATCAAGATCGATAAAATTAACATCAGTTTGCTTTTTGAATGTGTCAAGATTGTAGAATTTAAGTTCAATTCTCACGTGTTTCATGTCATGTATCAAGAGACACGTTTTCCAAATCAAGATGCATGTTTTTTAAATCAAGAAGGGAGACGACAATTTTTGATCAGTTTTGTTTCCGAGAGGGACTGAACCCGAAAAATCTGCCATGCTCCATGACTGAATCCCGCCCATTCTTGCCCATCCCCCCGCTCCCGCCTTAGACATCGCGGAGGAAGGAATCGAAGAGCTTGTCAGACGAATCATTCGATCAGCACAAGAAGGAGTTAACACATCTCGAGCTAATGCGGCCTAAAACGTGTCAACAGCTGACGAAGAACTGAAGCGGCGATTTAAGAAAGAGATAGGCTCGATCAATGGTTGGCTGGATCAGAAAGAAAGCAGAACAGGCTCTCGTAGGAGCGCTGGTGAAATATCACCACAAGCACGCAGAACGATTAACAAACAAGCTTCGTAAACTCGAACAGTATAAGTCTCGCAGGAATACTGTTACTAAGAAGACGTCTCACCAGAAAACGCAATCACCGGCTAGAAAGAAAACTGTCAAGAAAGATGACGATGTAAACGAGCAAGCCGAAGAATTGAAGACCAAAATTAACGAAGTCGATATATTGTTAGAACAAATGAGTGTGCGAATAAACAAAGTGAATCTTACTCTTGTCTCTTATTAGACTCCTTAGAAGTAAGGGGAAAAGGGAAAGCAAACCGCACAGATAACAAAGCGGACAAAAACCGTAAAAGAAAAGAGCGGAGAAAAATCAAAGACAAAAAGCACTTTTGAAACGCCATCGAGTCACGCAAAGAGTATATAAAGAACCTGTCAAATTTTAATGAACAACTGACAGATGAGCAAATTACTCTACTGTCGCGTGGTCTAAAGTTTATCCCGCCAGCTTCTCGCGGATTTCGATCAATTTGCGAGACGAATGCGACTACAATATATTTTTCACGCGGAAGAAAACGAACGTTATCCTTTCCACGTGAAGTCGGACTGGGACCATCCTAGAGGAGGTAAAATTAGAGCTCGCAAGCCATTGAATTGACAAGCCAAAAGATAATATATCTACGGGAGAGCGCCAAGCTCTCAAAGAGTTATCGCGCAACAAAAGCATTATTTTTAAGAAATCTGATAAAGTTAACCCCACCGTATTGATGAGCATACAGGACAAACTAATCAAAGGTCAGGTTCTGCTTGATGATTTAAATAACTACCGACCTCTAGACAAACAACCAATGGCTGAAACTACAATCAAAAAAGCTAAACAACTTATTAAAACACTGCTCTCAGAAGGCCACATTGATAAAACGACGGCTAAATGGCTCTCCCTTACGCCTGATCCTCCGCAAATCCCAGGCATTACCACTGTATGCCATGCATACGAAGAATTTTACCAAGGAAACCCTCCAGTCCCTACAAGGTTTTTAAGCGAAAGGCTTAGTATGATACTAACTAGAAAACTCTTTCCAATTTAACGAGAAAGATTATCTTCAAACCCATGGAACATCCATGGGCACGAAAATGGCCGTAAGCCTTTGCTAACATCGTCATGGCCAAAATAGAAAAAGAAATACTCAGACAGAGCAGCATTAAGCCCATCTTTTGGAAAAGGTTTATCGATGACGTCATACAGTATGGGACACAAGCAGAAACGAAATAGATGAATTCCTTTTAAAGGCAAACAAGTTCCATCCTACAATCAAATTAACGGCTGAAATATCAGAAACAGAGACTACATTCTTGGACTCGAAAGTGTACAAAGGTGTCAGATTCAACAAGGTTTCTATCCTTGACGTGCGAACACACTTCAAGCCTACAGAGACATTCCAATACACGATTTTCTATTCGTGTCACCCACCAGGCGTCACAAAAGGCTTCATCGGAGGAGAAGCTTTAAGGTTTCAACAAATTCCTCTGAAATCTCTTTTGAAGAGAACATGAGGAATTTTTCAACACGCCTCAAGAATAGAGATTACCCAGCTACAACTGTAGAAAAATATCTCTCAGAGGTCATTTTCGCAGACAGAAGGAAAGCACTAGAACAGGGAAACAAAAATACTACCCTTTGTAACGCAATACCACCTTGAGTTGCCCAACCTCAAGAACATACTCATGGGGAAATGGCACCTTATACAGAACCAACCATATCTCAGAAACATCTTTAAGGAACCTCCCCTCATTTCATATCGCAAAGGAAAATCCCTAAAAGACACTCAAGTAAGAGCTAAAATATAAAGCTTTTAAGACCAATCTATTTGCGAACTGCAGGAGTCGTGCAGGCCCGCCTTGAATTCCAACCTGTGTGCTCGGTTCAGTCCCTCTCGGAAACAAAACTGATCAAAAATTGTCGTCTCCCTTCTTGATTTAAAAAACATGCATCTTGATTTAGAAAACGTGTCTCTTGATACATGACATGAAACACGTGTGGGAATTGAAATTAAATTCTACAATCTTCACACATTCAAAAAGCAAATTGATGTTAATTTTATCGATCTTGATAGTGAATTGGTGGATTTGAATTATAAAGATGCATCTTTGATATTTTGTCACTTTTGGCGTAGCATAGTGGACCTTTGTGCGTTGAGAATCTGTAAGTACAATACAATTAATAATTGTATGTTTTTAACAAAATTGTTCTCCAAACGGAAAAAAAAAACTGGCCAGCGAAACAACTCAGACTGTACTAACTGTAATTGATGCATTCTAAAACGGAAATGTCAAAAGCTATAATTTAACAATAATACAAGAATATTTTCAGCCTAAAATAGGCAGAAAAATAAGAATATTCAGCCTGGGCCGAAAAACAACATTCTTTTTATTTTTTTAAAAAAGTGTATATTCATGTCGACCACGGGTCGAACGATGAAGCACAACTAATGTGACGGGACTCGAACATGACTTATTTTCTTCTTTGTTGCATCGTCCAAACAGTTCTTTATTTTCCAAACTTGTTTTTCAGATCCGCTCAAAATTAGTCGATAGCCTTGCGACGTCATTTGACTTAAAAAACAACGAACAAGCACAGGTTGCGATGAGTGCTTTGATAACAGTGAGTCAGAAGAAGACAGAGCTGACGCCACAGACACAAGTATGAATTTGGTCTTCCTTTGCTCCCCCGGCATCAACCTTAATAGGGAGTTTAAACAAGGACGTTTTTGAGCGACGCATGTCAATCGGAAATTGACTTTTTGAACTCTTCGGCAGTGATTTTGAACAAATTCTTGGGCAAACCACACTTAGCAACATAAATTTGGTAGCGTCAAGATATTTTAAAAGAGAAAAAGACTCAATTCCGGTTGACGTGCGTTACTAAATTACTAAATTATTTTGAATGAATAATAAAGCAATTATTGAATTCGGCTTTCGTAGGATATGAAGAATAATGCAGACCTCGGAAGGTGTTTTCAACCTCGGCCTTCGGCCTCAGTGGGTAACGCCCTCCGCGATCTGCATAATTTTTCATATCCTACTCAGCGTCATTCAATAATTGCTAATTATGTTTTTTCTTTCGCTGTGGAACTTAAGAAATTACTTGTAAGTGGCAAAATTACCGCTTCGTGTCGAACAAATATGTGTCGAACCGCAGGAGCTCTCTTCTGGGAAATAACAGTAAGGCCCTGTCATGGCTAAAAACTACTCTCAGTACGTAGCGTAGTACATACAGCTAACTTAGACTAGCAGTTGACACGTGAAATTGTCAAGTGCTCGCTTAGGCCATCCCAATAAAGTGTTTCGTTTCCCATCGCCCCGTCTCTTGTGATGGTGGGTCGGTCGGTCGGGCAAAAAAAAAAAAAAAGAATGAACACTTTGTGTTCAGTTTACTTTTGCATATTAAATCTCACGTTTAATCTGTAAGATACATAATCAGATGGTAAAAGATGTATATTAACTCGACTATCAAATGTCTAAACAGCCTTTAAAAAACGTAGTATCGATGTTAATTAAAGACAAGGACATCACATCATACCAATTGTTGTTAAACAAGATCGTGTGCTAGTAAATTAAAGTACTTGCTTCTTTGACTATTGAATCTGGATTTTCTTTTTTACTTTTCGAAAAAAATGGGTCGGTCGGGCGATGGAAAACGAAACATTTCATTATTGGGATGGCCTTACAGGAGGTTACGAAAAATCGAAAACCGTCGTCCCAAAAACTGATAGCAGTCGCTTTATGGAGCCAGGGGGTCGTTTACGACCTCCTTGAAAGGATCTAACTACTTTTTTTTTTTATTTCTCCTTATTAAAATCATAAATACATACAATAGATAAATAAGGGAAAGGCGCAAATGATAGCTAGGGTAGTACCTTTTCCCAACGGTAGAGGTTCAATAGTAGGCTACAAGAATGCAACGTCTAGAGCGTTTCATGTGAATAATGCAATAAATAAGTATTTTATTTTATTTTTTCCAGATTAAAGCGGCAGACATAATTTCTGGAGCAAGCGATGTGTTAAAGAAGGCAGCGCAAACGGAAAATCTTGGACCTGTAAGAGTTGAAGAAGACTCACGATCTATTTATACCGCAGCATCGAACGTGCTAGAAGCGTCCAAAGAGACTTCGCAGTCTTTCGTTATAGAAGGTAAATGCGAGCTTGTATGCAAATAATCTATACTATCCATTTCCTCAAAGGTCGAAAATTTCTCTGTGGTTATTCAGTTGAGATGAAAATTTAACTTGTATTAAATCCTGGATGCAAAATCCTGGGATTTTTCCAACAAGAGAAGCGAGAGTTGCATTCCAGGACCTGTCCGCTAAAGAAGGCTAACGCGGCTTCTGGGAACGAGAATAGGTGTGTGAAGCTACGTGCGCTTGCGTTCAAGCTGGATGTATAACACTGCGTGAATCAAAACGAGATTTTTACGTTGCTAACATCGTCAATTGTCCACGCCAAGTGAAAAGAGAGGGGATGTTGAGATACTTTCTCAGGTTTACACTTAATTGGTTTGCAAGAATACAGTCAAATGGAATGATGGCCGTTCTGTTTATACTATTAGGGACTTTAAGATCCGAGAGGGGCGACGGCGGCGAACGTCCCTTGAAAAAAGGAACTCGCATTCTTGCAATCTTCATCGCGATTATTCCTACTCACTTGCTTTGTCAAATGTAGGCGAACTCTCTTCCCCCCTCGCCCCCCAAAAAGAATCCGGAAAAAGAAAGACAATTTCGTTGAGGCTTGCTCTTTCATAGAACGTGAAATTCAGCATTTTCACGTCGTAGTCATGCAGTGACGAAAGGGAAATGTTCAAACGATTTGTGACACGCTTGCAGAGTTGTTTGTTTCGTTATTAAAGCTATTGTTTTTCTTCTTCTTTTTTTTTCACGTTCTCTTTGCCGTTGCTGTCATCAGACGAACTTAAGATCCCTTTTAATAGACCTGTAATATGATTAACCAATATTTACTTTCTCAGCTCTTAATGGCAGCTTTCCCACCGACTCTCCTCCATCACGTGACTGGGCTCAGCGAAACAGATACTTAGAAAGTGAACAGGTATTTATTCTTCGTTGTAGCTTTAACCTTATGGTAATGAATTGTTTTGCATGTTTTGCACACTTTGCGTACTCTGCTATCCCATTTATGATAGCTAACTGATTATGCGACCCGACTAATTACGAAGACGGCCTAAGTTGATAATCGCAATAGACAACCTGATCCAGAAGAAACTGTGGCTCGTTCCGACAGTGTGCTTTGATAAATCGTGGAGCGATAGCATAAATGGTAGACTCCAAAGCTAAGAGAGAATGGGGAAAATCGAGTGCGGCAAAAAGTCCCTCTTGCGCCTGACGTTATCTTTGCAGGCTTTAAACTCAATTTCCCTTCGCTGGGAGATAACCCTGCGATGGATTAGCATCCCTTATAGGGGGGAGTTGCAATAATCCTAGGTGCTTCATGCTTTTGAAACCGGGATAAGCTCCGGCCATTTGGGCCTTTGACTCGTGTCGCATTTACCTTTTTTCCTTAATTTTATTAATTCAGGATGCACAAGAATCGAAAAAAGTGGTGGATACCATCATATTTAAAGCTATTGATGCTGTTAGTGGAGCAATTCAAAGGTCAAAAGTTGTAGAACAAGGCGAAACAACAGTGCATACTTCGGCTTTCTCTTTGAGGTTGAAAACCTCTCGTAAAAAGGACGTCAATGCTACTGTTAAGGAAGGTTCTGTGGTCCGTTTTAAACTTCCGGATCCAACTGCCGTACTCAAAGACTATAAAGATGACGACACCATTGATATACAGGTTTGAAACTAACTAGAATCACCTGTCATTTATTCTCCACTAGCAACGAAAGTGCAAACAATCTTGCGTGAAGCAAAAACGAATAACGAAGAAAACTCACAACTCGAATGAACGAGCACAATTTTTTTCCCTTGCTTTGGGGCCGTTTTTCACGCTGAGAGAAGTATGTTCGTTCTTGCTTCGCTAATGAAATGCAAGTGTAATGTCATTTGTTAGAATGTTTCCGTACACTTGGTTAGAAGGCTAGTGTTTGACTGGTGTCTATGAAGGGTAGGATGTTTTTGTTTTTTTAATGTTGTATACTCTGGCCAATCATTGCTGGAATTAACTACTTGATGGTAGCGCCAAACGCAGGAAAAAAGTTCGGGCAAATCAAGATTTCTTTAGTTTTACTATTTTGGACAGGTATGACAGATTTCCCAGCACCTCAATGCAAGAAGACCGCGCGAAGTTTCTTTCCTTTAAGCCATAAGACTGATCAGCATCAAATTTCTCCTTGTAATATCAGTGCTTTGTAAAACCGAGTGGTCATGAGAATTACGGACATGATCACACGAGATGAATTTGCTTGATATTTTATCAACTTCTCCCCACTAGTCCTGTAGGAAATGAATAGAGGCAACAAAGGAGAATTCAAATTTTTATCTTAGGGTTTAAAGGGTTAACACTGCTATACATGAATTCTGCAGAGTATGTTAGAAGCTCTCTGACGGTGTACAATCCATTGTTTTCTGTTTACAAGTTATGAGGGCATAAAGCAATGCGACGTTTTTATTTGTCAATAAGATCAGATTGACAGGAATGCTATTGAACGTTGTACATCATCATGTCCACAAAAACATTTAACAAACGGAGTCAGTCGGGCTTCATAACTATTCCACTCCTTAACTATGGTGAAATCTAGCCCGCTGTTTAGTTTGTTTCCAGCTTAAAGGGGCTGTGTCACGGCTGCCTAATTCATTTTGTTTCTAAATGTCTCTTATGCCTTCTCTAATGCTATGAAACTTGAGAAATTGCCTGTGAATGACAAAATCACTACTTCGTGTCAAACAAAATGTTATGTCCCCCAAACATCATATCAGTGGTTACAAACATTTGTCTCATTTATACCTTAATTCTTCAAACCTTTCCAGCGGTTTTTTTGGATGATTCACTCAATTTGGTGGCAATTTCTACTGTGTTAATTTTGATACTAGACTGTGTGGCAGGCGTTTGAAAGGGCAGGGGAAGGGGGCTGAGAAAAACGCGAAACGAGAGGAGGGAGGGAAGGGAGGGAGGGTTTCCTTCCCTCTTTCCTCGCGCACCCTCGCGTTTCTCTCGCACCTAAAACTCCCTTTCCCTCCCCTTCAAACGCCTGTCACGCAGACTATTTTGATACAGAATTTCGTGACCCAGCTCTGGCTTTTAAATCTATTTTTTTGTTGTTTCTTTTCTGCTTAGTACACGTCAATGAACAACGCCTTCCTCTCTGATCCTAAATGGTCGCCATACATAAATCAGAAGATACAAGGCTTTTCTCTGAAAAAAGATGGAGAAGATATCGTCGTTCAAAACCTCGACAAGAAACTTGAAATGAACATTCCGATCAACATAACGGACGTGTCGAAACGGTACAACCATGATTTTACAGCTAAGCGTATTAATACGCATCGCTACCAAGTAATTCCAGACGCACCTTACGACAGATTTCTAGTTCGAGTGCGTCCTGAAAATGGTGAAGAGTTAAACGTCAATTTAAGTATCACTTATGAAACAAGCTCCTCACTATACAAGCTGAGCTTTCCAACACCACCTAATGAAACGGAAATCCCCGCGCCATTTCAAAAGGCTGATAAGTACTCGTACATAGCCTGGAAGCTGCCTTCACGGCCAATTATTCTCAATTTTAACGTCACAGTAGCCAAGCCTTTTTCAGCTCAGGAGGGGTCTGGTAATAAATCACGCGCTTTGCATGTGACCTATTCAGTGGCTATATACGCTGTACAATGTATGTACTGGGACAGGAACAAGTATGAATGGCTTGACACTGGTTGTGAGGTGAGAAGATACTTCAAATTAAATCGATGTAGGATTACATTAATGTTCACGCTTTCGCTCCAACTACCCAAGCTATCCTAGACTTTCTCAAAGTCGTTCGCTTGGTTTTCTGGTCTGGTGTGGTAGGACCTTTCGCTCGCTCGCGCTTCGCGCTCACTGTCGCGCTACGCGCTCAAAAGCTCGACTTGTGAGCAAGTCTAAAGCTATCCCACAGTTGCTATTCTCCACTTCAGAAAATTTAGGGAGAAAGGGGTACAAGCTTTGGGCGCCTTGATTTTGGGGATCGTTTTGTTGGACAAGCGTTATGATTGGTCGATGGTATTCAAGGCAACCATTAAGCAATCATAAAAAACGCTTGCCCAACCGCACGATCCCAGAAATCATTGCGCCCAAAGCTTTTACCCATTCCCCATATGGGAATTCTGACCACTAGCCTCCCACGCAGACATTCTTGATTTTGGGTCTTCGCAGGCTATTCTGACCACCTGCCCTTGCGACAGTTTTGCGCCGTGCCAAATCTCACTGTACCCTACCCTTGTTTATTACTTCACCTTTGCCTAGTTTAAACTCCCCGCTGATGCGGTAATCGGAAAGCATGCCAGACATACCACTGTACTCAACATTTTCAAAAAAAATGACCAAAATATGGTCTTTTCAACGCTCTCGCACTACATTCACTTTAGTCGAATTTGATCCCCTTTTCTTAGAACTTTCTTTAAACGAAGAAAGCGTTATGTAGATCTTTCTCAACAACCAAAAAACTGTGACATTCCTATTGAATCCTGTTCTACAAAACCCTTCAGGTTGGCCGCGAGACGACCAGTGAATACACGCAATGCTTCTGCAACCATGCTACGTTTTTTGGATCCCTTAACGTGCGACCAAATCCCATTGCTCCGCCAACGTTTGCCGCGCTTAAAAAAGGATACGCCATGTTGATATTTGTCAGTGTCATCTTTTTACTGTATTTCATTGCCCTAATTTGGGCAAGGAGGAAAGACAAGGCTGACGTCATCAAGGTAACAATCAAAGTTAATCCTTCTCTCAGGCTTCTAATTCTGACTCCACTAGCACGAGTAATTCTATGTCGCGGTGACAATTTATTGAGGGTTAAAGGAGCTGTGTCACGAAATTCAGCCAAATGAGGATGCCCGTTAAATTAAGAGAAACATAAATATAACCGCTTAAAACTTTAAAGGAAGGTTAAAATAACATAACAGAAACAAGAGATGCCACGGATGGGCAAAACTGAAGAAGATTGAAACGGATTGAAATTAGGGTTTTTGAAAACTGTTCAGCCTAACAGTTGTTCAAAGTTGATCCCTGCTGCTTGCAATTTCAAAAACAATGCTCAGGAGACATATTTGTTTGTCTCGGATCTCTGATTTTATCATTTACATGTAATTTCTTTGCTTACTTTAAGTTCCATAGCGATTGAGGGCGACTAATTGGCAAAATTAAACAAAATGAACTAGACTGCCGTGACACAACCCCTTTAAATAACTGAGAATTGAAGGTACTTTCTTGGCAGTTAGTCAGTCACTCATCCAATGCATAATGTTAAACAGTTCAGTGGATGAAGTTTTTGTGATATCCGGAATACAAGGTCGAGGTAAGTTTTATCACCCGAGCCGGAGGTCGAGGTTGATACCACTTACCGAGACTTTGATTATTCTGGATTTAGCAAAACCTGAATCTAATAATTGTTTTATTATACATTGCTTTGAAGAAAATGACAAATAACACACCATCGCATAGAACACAGTTTGACACTCCATCCCTTGGAACCGCAACCTACAGATCAGTCACTAATGTGCTAGCAGATAACTGACTAATCTGTAGGTTCGGCACTGATTTCCAAAATTAACTGTACGCTCTTAGCCATTGAAAAGACAGGTAGTGCCGAGTACAATGTATACTGAAAAACAAATAATCTGCTGTATCCTTGATCGTTTCCTCCTTAAGTGGTGCAAGCCATAAAAAGTTTTTGGAACAAAAATAAGTTTTACATGAGAAAAATTCAGCTCCCACAGATTTAGTACCAAAAAAGGCAGGTGAACACGAAGACTTGCCTACGAAAAATATATATCCCATCATCTCAGGACAATCCGGCCGATCTGTACATCAGACTAATTCGTTCTCATCTCTCTCAATCGTTAGAAATTCCAGTGTCTTCTATAGCCTTATGAAATTGCATGCACTATGACTTTCTAAATAATCAATAATTCAAAGTTTAAGTTTGTAATTTGCGAATGAATTACTCATTGTAAAGATTGTACCACACGATTTTCTCTGTCCTCAGGTTGGTGTTTGCCCGCTGCGAGACAACGACCCGTCAGACCCGTACCGTTATGAGATTACTTTATGGACGGGCATGCGCCGTAACGCCGGGACCAAGTCTAAAGTCAACATGATAGTGTACGGCGACGAACACGACAGCGAGCCTCGATCATTGGAGTATCCACACAGGAGTCCCTTTCAACGTGGCAGTCAGGACACATTTTTACTGACCACGCCCTTCAGCATGGGCACCATTCAATACATACGAATTTGGCACGATAATGCAGGTGGTTCGTGGTTCTTAAGTCGAATAATGGTTATCGATCTACAGACAGATGAGCGGTATTACTTTATCTGTAACAGATGGCTGGCAGTTGATGAGGAAGATGGACAGGTTTGTAAAAAATCTTTTAAATTATTCAAGTCACCTCAGCTGATTTCCTGCTATTGTCGTTGATATTCGTTGGGCGCGATTTTTGTAGCATTTTTGATGATCCACATTTACATATTCGTTTTTTAACCCTTCAAGCCCCAGTATCCACATACAAATTCTCAAAACTGATCTCCATATATTTCCTTAAAGAATGAGTTGGGAGAATTTGATAAAAGATCAACGCATTTTTACTTAGGTGATCATTTTATTAATGCTCATAACTTATCTGTTGACAATGTATGGATATTGTTAGGAGAAAATTGATCTTGGTCAAAATTACGACAATACGAAGACCTGTGGTGTACCTTTTCGCGCACTCTTATTGGCTCAAGAGTGTCGGGCTTTCACTGGAGAGATCCCGTTTCAAGAACCGTTTTTGCTATTAGCCGGAGTTGATTTGAGAACTCCGTGTTTAACGTCTCAACAACGCTATTAAGTAGCCATCAGTGCTAACAGCCTACCTGGGTTGCCATTTCTATTTTTCATATGCAATGTAGGCGCGGCCGCCTCGGATAGCTCACAGTGTGCAAGCATCATATACTACTTAAAGGCAAAATGTATTTACGATTGTTGTTGTTGTTGTTAATGTTGTCGTTGAATTTGTAAATTTTATCATTGATATGTTAAAAGCGAATCAGTTGTTTGAGTCATTTGATCTGCCCAACCATAGCCTTAACTGACTCTTTAATTCTTTATCAATGTCATTTTCCATCTGCAGGTCGAACGTCTCGTGCCGCTCGCCAGCAAGGAGGAACTCACGGAGTTCGGTCACCTTTTTGTCGCCAGAACTCGCCGTAACCTTAGCGACAGTCATCTGTGGTTCTCAGTGCTCGCTCGGCCCGCAAACAGTCGATTCACGCGAGTCCAGCGGTTGTCCTGCTGTTTGTGCCTCCTGCTCATGTCGATGATGGCCAGCGGCATGTACTATGAAAGAGAAAACGATTCCGCTAATGTGCAGCATGTTGGCCAATTTGTTTTCACGTGGGAGCAGGTAAAGATGATGAAAACTTTCTTTCCACCGGATCGGACCGGCTACTTGTCACTAACAATATTTACACAAAATACTTCACTAACGTTTCGTGATTAAGTATGACCTATAATCTATAACCTGTCAAAGTACAGACAAAAGGTTAAACAGTTACCAACAGGCAAGTGGTCCGTTTTCTTAATTCCCGGCCAGTCAAAACAAAGGCTTTACTGGCAATGACCAAAGGTTATGGAGTGCGGGCGAAAGAGATCGAAGGTCAAAACGCTCTTGCTCTAATGCTGTACTTTGTGTACATGATGGAAGGTAGAAACTCTCAAGATCGAATTACGAGTCAGATAGGTCCAAACGCGCGTGATCAGGTTACGTTCTATTCGTTCTTAAGGTTGGTTTTTACTAGCGACAGAGTCGGAGCCTTAAGCGGAGTCATAAGAGAGCTTATGACTCAGTGAAAATCAAAAAATCGGAGTCGTAAGCAGAGCCATAGGCGCGATGGAATCGGAGTCGGAAGAATCAGAACGTTTCCATTTTCTTCCGACTCCGCTTATGACTCCTTCGCTTGCGATCTAGTGAAAACCAGATTGTCGGAGTCGAAAGCAGAAGCGGAAGGATAAACCAATCACAATGCACTTTCCCACGCTTTGTGATTGGTTTAGTTTTTCTGCTTCTGCTTGCGACTTGGACAACCTAGTTTTCACTTGATCGTAAACGACAGAGTCGTAAGCGGAATCAGAGCGCTCAGATTTCACTAGGTGGTAAAGTTCTACGCTTCTGATTACGACTCCGACTCCGTCGCTAGTGAAAACCAGCCTTTGGTGGAAGTCGAAACAAATGCTGGCTTCATACCTGCCAACCCTGCGTAATAGTAACCTAGCGATTAGAATTGCGGGCTCTTCTGCTCCTCTGTTCGCCCGCAACAAATCAAAGTATCCTTCCCATTTTAATTTTAGATTTATGAACAAATTTTACAGTTCACATATTTTTTGTTTTTTCTCTATTTCATTTTTGCAGGTACTCATAGGCATCATCTCCAGCCTTATTGTTTTCCCAATCAACCTCATTGTAGTTCAGATCTTTCGTAATGTCCGCCCCAAACCCAAAGTGAAACCCAAAAAACCTCCGCCACAACTTCCAAGTCTGTCCTTTACCAAGGACAATATCGAAAACTACAACCACCTTAAAGAATCATCCGATGAATCTACAAAGGGCTCAAACAACAGCTTGGATTCCTCAAGGGAACGGAACAACAGGACAAGACTGTCTATCAATGACGTGCATACCGACGTAGATCGCGCGAGCTTCACTGACAGTCCGCTGCTTATTGATCGAAGGCTCAGTACGGCTTACGAGATAGGTATACATGTTGTTTGTTTAATTAGCAATTGGTGAATTCGGCTTTCGTAGGAAATGAAGAATTAAGCAGATCGAGGAGGGTTTTATCCACCGAGGCCGAAGGCAGTGGTGGATAACACCCTCCGAGTAACTGGTTGTGGTGAATTATGCGTGTGCTTTTAGCCAATCAGAATCGGAGAAATATTTTGAATGAATGATAACAATACTTAATAGTGCTCTGTGTTGGCCCGAGTGGATTTAAGAATAAAAAACCTGAAAGAAAATGGAATGAAACCCTTTCACTATCTTTCATTAAGGCTTTTTTAACCTACAAAAAAGGTTCTCGAATCACAAAGCACTCAAACAAGAAGCGGCTTTTTAAATACCACTCCTCCCGTTTTCTGAAAGTTTTTTGTTTAAGAGTCAGAGAAATTTAACGAGCAATATTTGACTTTTAAGTAATATACTAAACACGAGACAAAGTGTTTCATCACAAGATCAAACCGACTTAAGAGATAGTTGAAAACACGACGCGCAGCGGACTGTTGTTGAGGAACTTCGGGGTGTTCGATTTTGTGATAAAATATAATACTGTGTGGAATAATGTTTAATATCACTTCTCAAACAAACAAAACCTTAGATTGAGAAACTAGGGATGAAAGAATGAGGAGCTATTCATCTGAGTAAACATAAATTTCCTTTGTATTTTAATCAAATTTTTCTGTTGATCATTCTCTAGCTCCTACATCTCGTTGGCGACGTGCAGTATTGTTTTTCAAGAAAAGGAATTCTTTGCCGTACCAGGCTGTCTACCTGGCTTGGTTTCTAGTGTTTGCCTTTTCGACCGGGTCCGCAGTGGTTGTTGTGCTTTACGGCATGCAGTTTGAGAACGTCAAGTCTCTTCAATGGCTGTTTTCGTCGGTTGTATCATTCGTGCAGGATATCCTTATTACCCAGCCTCTCAAGGTATAGAATAGTAAAGACTTTCTGCTCCTCACAATGGAGTATAGTAGTCCAGATCAAAAGAGCACCGCTTCACTGAATTCTTAACCCCGTAATCACTTTCAGGTTTGAAGTATCTCAAAAATGCATTAAAAATCAGTCTCCAGTGAGTGGTTTTCTATACAAATCCTTCAAACTGTCTTAAAATCTTTTCTTAGGTATTATGGGGCTGAAATTTTCTTTTGTTCATAACAGGCTAAGTGAATATTCAACGTCAGCTTAAAAATTTCAAAATTTACAAGGACTTGAATTGGACACCACTCAACCGTGACTGGGTGGCAAGAGTTGTTTTTTCCATACAAATCCTCCTAATTTTCGGCGGCCGTTGCGAACGCTACTTTTGAGATACACGGCTGAAAACTTACAGTCTACTTAATTTTTTATATGTTCTTTCAGTTCCCACTAAAATCATTTTTCCAAAAATAATGTTTACAGAACGTTGATCACGTGACCAACTATTGCAAAAGGCCTATTCTGCCCTATTTCTTCTCAGGTACTTGGGTTGGCCGTATTCTTTGCTCTTGTTGTCAAGAAACCAGACCAAGGCGAGTTCCAGATCACAGAAGAGGCCCTAAAACTTGCCGAGGACGAAGAATTTCTACAGCAATCCAATCAAACAGGAGAAAAGACCAACAAAGCCAAACTCTTACCCCCCGATCAAGCCAAGCTGATTGCTATGAGAACCGCAAGAATGAAGGAACGTAAGATGTATTCCGTGATCCGGGAAGTCGTGACATACTATTTTTTCGTTGCGTTACTCTTGACGATTGCATACACACATCGCAGCCCGACAGCGTTTTACCAGACCACAAACATGGTCAACATGATAGGAGCAAGCTTCACCAAGGTAGGAAAATTGAAATTCTACCCTGTTATGACTTAAAGTAAACACTAACGAATCACTGTATATACTTGGTGGGTCGGTAGTGATATTCATTAACCAATAACGTCCATATTTGTCTGAAATATTAAAGTTTCCAAGAAATATCGGCTGTCCGATGTTAGTCACCTGACCACTGACAGCGAGTGGAGACTGTTCACCGACCTCTATATTTTCATTTAGCGAACAAAATCATGAAAGTGTATTAAATGGGCGGCATGGATAGAGGCGTGAATGCCTTATTGTGATTTATGAGTGAAAGCCTCGAATTATTAAGAATGACATCACAATATATGACACTGAACCTTTCATTAAGATTGATTCATTGCAACGCCTTGAATACACTGCCTTCTACATGTTTCTCAAAATCGTCTGAACATCGTAAATAATGCCGGTCAGTAAATATAGGAACCGTATGGTATCGATTTCAAAAACCCCTTTCGGCCCGCCTCTACGCCGTTGAAATCTAATTAGTCCGCGAATTCCTTTTGAGAACACACTGTCATTGTTGGAAAAGCAGAGCAATTGTTTAACTATAGATATCAAATTCTTCTTGCCAGTGTTTTTTAAAAGACGACTTTTTTCATGCATATGTCGCGTAAATTGAAGGGAATTTATGGGTTTCCTGTGGAACGACATCGGCACTTACATTGCTCGAAACTCTTAAGGAAATAACCTTGATCTTTTATGGATGAAACCTTTTTGCCTTCTGCAAACTACTCGGTGCGCAAAATACCCTGGTTTTTAGTGGCTGTAAAAAGTTTATAATTTGTTCGTTATTCAGATCACCAACCAGAGGGAGTTCTGGAACTGGACTCAAAACGACTTGTTGGACAGCTTGTTTCCCGGTACCTGGTACAACGGTGCAGAAAGAAAACGTGACGGTTATATGGCAGACGGCTACAGTCAGATGGTGGGAGGAGCAAGAATGAGACTTTTAAGAATTAAGCAGGGTCAGTTTAACGTAACGCGGCACTAAAGCATTTTAATTGCTTTTAGAGATTGGCAAGTTTGTTATGCAATTGATAGTTTTACCGTGATGCTGATTTAACTGTGACAGTGAGTGCTTTTGATATTACATTCGTGACTGTGATTGTGACTTTGGTTAAGTGTGCGCCACAAAGAGGGGAAATTGTTAGTCCAGATCAAATAGTAGTACTGTTGCGCTCAGGTTGTAAGAACAGGCATACAAACTACGAAGTTTGTGCTGACAGTGTACCATGCTAAGAAAGCTATTGTATTGAAAAGTGGCTTAATGACTACCAGCGAAACTTGCATGCCCTTTTAAGTTGGGCTATTCGTGCAAGGAAGGGAGATCAATTTCTTTAGTAATTTCCCATCTCTTGCTTAAAGAGGGTTTTCTCCAAAAAAAATTTTCAGGTTCCGGAAGTTGGTATCATCATATCACCGACGTCCATCTTGGACATTACAGATAGTTGAAGCAGCAACGACGGCGACGGAAAACGCGGTCAAAAACATCAAAACGACTTGCTCTTTCCACATCTTTCCGATTATTCTATATGTAGCTGAAAGGTTTCAGTAATGCAATGTATTGAAAGGATCTAATAAATGAATTGGTTACAAAAGCGTCAAGAACAAAAAGGAATAAGGATTTCTTTGTTTTCTTTTGGTGCTTTGCGGAATACTTTTAATTTGGTCATTTTATGTTGGCTTTTTTTTCTGACGACAGCAAAGAAATATATATAAAAAATGCAGAGTTCCCTCTCATCTCCACAGGGAATTATGTAATGTTCGAGAAAGTTGACTAAGGAAACGTGGTCGTTTCTTTTTTTTTTAATCAGAATCCTGCCAAGTTCCGTCAGAGGTATACGGTATCACCAACGAGTGTTACGGTGAATACTATATAACAGGGGACGACAAGAATGACTACACTCCGGGATGGAACATTACGAAATACGCAACTAGGATATCATGGGATGACATGCCGTGGCGATACCAGAACAGTACTCAGCTGGGTGGATATCCCTTCTGGGCCAAACTCACTACATATGGAGGTGCAGGGTAAGTAGCTCATGTGAATGTACATGTGTTTTTCCCCAAAGTATCAAGATGTGTACAGACATTCACGCAACAACGAAAATGGTAAATATGGCGAAAATTCAAATGAGACTGCAACAAGGGCCATCTTAAAAGTGACGATTTTGACGAAAATTGCCAAAAAAAATGTGACAAAAAAGGTGAATTTTTGCGAAAATTCGCCAAAGGTTTAACAGAAAAAATTCAAATGAGGTGGCAAAAGGGGCCCCTTAGATGTTTTTTTTTTCTCCTTTTCTTCCAAACTCGTTCCTGGGGTCTCTCTTCTTTTTGTGACATAAGCGATACAGACAGGATGATTTGAAGAGAGACTGTGGAAAGGAGAGTTGCATTGAGAGAGCTGTTCACAAGTCAGGATTGACATGCCAAGACTACTGACAATCAGTCGTCCTTCTATTTCCACGGTTTACTCTAGCTCAACCAAAATAGATGCGTGTAACGCTCTTAGCAACATAGCCTGCGTAGCAGGCGCTTGTAAGTAGGGGGCACAAGAAAAAACGGGCGCGCGAGAAGGTGACACGCGCGAAGAGAGGGAGCTTCCTCACCCCCCGCGTGTCTCCCTCGCGTGCGCCCGTTCTTCCTTTCGCCCACTACTTCCAAGCGCCTGCTACGCAGGCTATTAGCAACACCCACGTTATGATTTGGGTGCTGGGTTGATTTATGCGTATCAGGGGTGCGGTGAGATGATGGAGATTAAGCAACAACGATGGCGACGGTTACGAAAACGTCACTTAAAAAATGAATTCGCGCTTATTCCACCTCTTTTAATTCGTCAAATGTTGGCGAATTTTTCTTGAGTTGAATTCTAAAGGACTGTATCAAAGTTCAGGAAAAGAAAAACAAAGTCGTTGTCTTGTGTTCACGTCTTTCACAAAACGTGAAATTAGGCATTTTCACGTCGTAGTCGTGCAGTGAGGGCAAAGAAATGTACAAAAAGGCGTGATGCACGTGCAAAGTTGTTTTTTTTTTTGCCAATCTAAACCTATTGCCTTTTTTTTTACCGTTCTCGTTGCCGTCGCCGTCGTCTTTGCTTAAGTTCCCTATTCGGGGGAGAGGATTACTGCACAGTCTCAAGATTTTGAATCTTCATGGGTTGGCATCTCTGACTATATTTAGATGTCTTATCTGCAAAATGTTTCGCGGGCCTTCCTAATATCTCTACTATACAATCATCTACGACATTCTTAATTCTATACTTGAAAACTCCTTACCCAGTGATCACTTCCAGCCGTCTCAAATGACACAAAATGAAGCGCGTACTTCCAATTTTATGGAAACCAATCTTTTTCTTTTCAGATACGTAATCGTTCTTGAACCAGGCTTTGACAACCACGTTCGAATAAAAAAGCTGGAAAATAATCTGTGGATTGAGCGGCATACTCGTGCCATCTTAACCGAGTTTACGATCTACAATGCACAAAGCAATCTGTTCTGTATCGTGACATTAGTGGCAGAGTTTTCCGCCATTGGCGCTGTTTTACCATACATGAGTGTCCAGACTGCGCGCCTTTACGACTTCACGGATTCTTACATGTTCTTTGTACTTGCTATTGATGTCTTATTCGTGCTGTTCATATTATTCTTCACGTATCGTGAAATCAAAAGCATTTACAAAAGCGGCATTCAAGCTTACGTTAAGGAATTTTGGAACTGTGTCGAGTTTGGTATCGTCGCGTTCACCTTTGCTGCCATTGCGTTGTACGTATACCGTGCGTCAACTATCCGCAACGTCCTGGATTTAGTCCGGTATGATCCCTTTCATTTCAAGAGTTTTCAGTTCGCAGCATACTGGGATGAGTCTTACACGTTTATCTTAGCCATCATCGTGCTCCTGGCCAACATTAAACTTAACAAGCTGTTGCGATTCAACAAACGCTTTTCGCTTCTCTCCTCCACGTTGAAGTATGCTTACTATCCATTGGTGATGTTCAGTATTGTCTGGGGTATCGTCTTCATGGCCTTCACCTTGTTTGCGTCGCTTGTTTTCGGCCCTATCATGTACAACTACCGAAACGTTTTGGCTTCATTAACGTCTCTTTTGAGTCTTATGCTGGGTCGGACAGCTTACTTTGAGATGCGTGACACCAACCGCATACTCGGTCCTTTGTTTTTCTTCGGATTCATGTTCATGATGTCGTTCGTCCTCATCAACATGTTCTTATCGATCGTGGTTGATTCCTTCCTAGTTGTGAAGCACGACAATGACAAGCAGTCGAACGAGTACGAGATTGTCGACTTCATCATCGAGCGATTTAAGCTGTGGTCGGGGATCGGGAAAACTCGGAGACCGCATAGTCGTAGACGAGTGCTCTGGGACACGGCCGCCTGCCGTGTGAAAGCCATCAACGCGTTCATGGACAGGGAACATTCGGTAACGATCGCTGGTTTGCATAAGGACATGGTATCTGAGCTGGAAAATCGACTGGAAAAGCTTGTTGTTCGAACTGATGTTTTGTATGATGAGTTGTTCCCCGAGAAAAGGCGTTCCAAGATCACAGGGAAACAAGGAGCAGTGAAAGTAAAACTACCTCTTTCCAAGGCAGATCTACTGCAGGGACGAACAGGCTAAGTCTGGAGGCCTGAGTTTGTTCGTTTGGCAGTCTGCGTGAAGGAGTTCCGAGGAAGAAAAAACCTAAGTGTTTTTTTTTTTATTTTTTTTTTACAAAAAAAAGAGTACACAGGTACAGGAAAGACCATGAGTGCTGAATGCTCAACTAAAGAAAAAAACCATACTTATAAACACGTTTCCTTGTGTTTTCAGGTAGTTTTGGAGCTGTCAAATAATATTTTACCCTTGTTGCTTTGGATAGTGTATCCAAAAGGCTAAATTGAACATCAAAAAAATTGCCCATTTTTATCACTTAAAGGTGTTCTTGACTGTCCCTCTTTAGTATAGCCTCCCACGCAGGCGTTTTTAGGGGAGCTCGTTTTTCATCCCTCCCCAGAGTATATTCCTCACACCATTATGTTACAAACCATGCATTTGTTCCAAGGCCGTTTAACACGGATTTCTATTGGGGGACAGTGAAAGTTACCCCAGGGTTTTATTGCTCTTGCGTATCCGGCTGAATGAAGTCCCAGAACTCTGTTTCACTATTAACGTAGGCGTCAATTCTGGGTTACGCCATTGAACAGGGGCGTAGCTACCCGTACGCACGGTACGCACATGCGTAACTGAAAAAGTCGAGGGTAAAAAATGGATTAACATAAAACAAAATCAACAACATCAAAAAGCGAATAAGCACATTTTTTCTCAAATCATTTAACTCTGCTCGTCCCTTTTCAATATATATTTATTGTTTCTGAAACATCAGACTGTTTTACAACCGAATGTGGGCTGCCAGGGAAGCGGTGGACTGAATCTTGAATAATATATCTATAAAATTGTACGTACCTCTGGAAAAATCCTTGCTATGCCCCTGTTGAATGGAACTTTTCAAAATGGAGAATCTGTCCATTTCTCTTTTTTTAAGATAAAATCACTTAGAAAGTTTCTTTCTCGGGACCCATAACTTATATCTCTTCTTCAACATTCTAACGAGGTTTTCACTTGGAAAGATTAAATGGAGTTTTCATATGATCATGGACGGTAAATTATGATATTTTTGTTATTTTGTAGTTATATGAGATCCGTTAATTTTCTAGACAGATTCGATTTTGCTTTACAAATAATCAGGAGAGAGAATTCATATGGGTAGTAAAATTATTTTTTAGGATGTGATTACGTTATAGTAAATAATACCTACTTTGTATGATATGAGAGTTTCTTTGAACGTAGTAATGATTGGGGAATGACACAACTAGACTTAAAATTTGCTATAATAATGCACGTTAGTGGCGTGTAACGCGTTTTAATAAGGCCATTCATCCTTATCCTCATCAGGCTGATGAAGAAGTGAATTTGTGTCTCTTCATCTTGACTCATCTATGTTGTTTATAAAAAAACATGTGCGTACATGGTAACTGTATTTTACAGACTTTTCGACAAAACAGTAGACGTAATATACCAAGCATGAGACGTAGCGTTTCAACACCATATGAACCACAGGGAAAAGAGTTGAAAAGACGCGCAGCGGAGTATTTTTGACGAAATGCAAGGTGTTTCATCACTGTGTCGAATACTTGATATACCTCTCAAACGAAAATGATTTTAGAGAAGAAATTAAGGATGCAACAATGAGCAGTTTTTCATCGGATTTCCAAACACTGATTAAACATTAATTTCCTTTGTATTTTTCTTATGAATTATTAATGAGTTTGAGACAGCAAAAACAACGTGTCGACTGCGCGCGCAGATCTAAAACCTGAATTGATCAATGTCAGAGCGGCAAGCAGAGCGGAGAATTGAGCACGAGAAGTCGCGTCCACTCCTTTCCGCGCGCTCTCGTGTTCTCATTTCACGAACCCATTTGACGTCGCGTTGTTTTTGCTACGGCTAAGTTCTTGGTACAATGCGCTTTCATTTTGCTTTTTTTAACTGACCGATAACGGGAGCAGGAGAGCTGTTGAACCATCGCTTTGCTTTGCCGAAGGTAACGTCTTTGTAAATTTTATGCAAAAGGTACGCGAGTAAAACATGGTCATTATCTGTATAGCTCATTATCATACGTGAATTTAATAAAGTAGAACAGTCATTTATGTCTGTAACATGACTTATTTTTATTTCAAACTATCTTTTCACTACGCAGTGTGCCTCTGCAAGCACATTCTCCATTATTCTTGATTTTTCTCGAATGCGCTGAGTGGAAATTCCAATAATCTTTACTCAGTCTTATTTCTGTTTTGATGTTAGTCTCTATGAGGTCACATGAGATCAGGGCCGTAGCTAGGTTATTTGTAACAGGGGGGGGGGGGAGCATTATCGCGAACAAGCCTTGTAAGGGGGGTCTGGGGGTATCCTTCGCCAGCAAATTTTCAAATTTGGAGGTTCCGAAATGCTATTTTCAGCACTTGTCATGAGATATGTCTCCAAAAAATGGACCTCGAATATTAAAAATGGCAAACAATTGCAAGTCACTATAATCAAAATGACTGAGTCTAAAGAAAACAAATCCATCCGCAGACTTGATGTGTCTGGCTCAACAGGTCCGGGGGGGGGGGGGGAAGCTGCCCCTCTTGCCCCCCCGCTAGCTACGGCTCTGGAGATAGGAGCCTGATCTCCTCTGACCTCCTTTCCATATCTCACTGAAGTCTACCTGTAGAGATCTACGTACAATTAGCAGGAAACCATGTGGTGTAATACTTTGGCCCCCCTTTTTTAGTGTCGTCACGCACGGAGCGTTGCGTGACGACACTAAAAACGGCTGTCTAACAGACAACTCTCATCTCTGAAAAGGCCATTTCGGAGCTATCCGAAGCCTCTGTTTCAAAGCGAGGCTGATTGCGAAGCCATTGTTCAGTGTTTTATTCTCGGGCAAATAAAACTTATTTTCACGGCTCACTCAGCCACAAGGTTTTACAGTAAGCCTCGTTTTGAAAGTGGGAATTTCCGGAACTCGCAAATGGCCTCTTGAAAGAGCGTAGTTTTTTACGGCGGGCTACTGAGTGCGTAGTTACGCGACAAAGCGCCGGACTTTAGAAGCTGTACTATTCCACGTGTACCAAATTTATCCCCGTACAAACTACGTCTGAATAAGCACTTCTCTGATGTTTTTCCATACGCCCTTGTTGTAAGGTGTACTTATTTGCCAAGGAGTTTCAGTGATTTTCTGTGTGACCTGAGACGGGTCATGTTTATCGGTACCAGTCCTCCGTTTTGCCACCTTGTTCCGCGATCCATGTCCTCTTGGCTGACGAGATAACCTGGTGCGGTGTCTTGCGGGAAAAAATCGTTTGTAGAGTTCATTCGTGGTTTGATTTGTGAGCACCAGGTAGAAGTGAAATAAGGAGAACCCAGACATAGCTAATCCAAATAATGAGACGGTAAGAAACAGAATGGCAATCAGTGGATAGTGAACCAGCAGATACTACAAAAAAAAAAAACAAAAAAAACAAAAACAAAAACAAAAAAAAAAAAGGAAGATTCAGTGTGTTGAATCAGGTCGAATTTTAGGACATGATCCATGACTCAGGAACCACTCCCCGAGTAGGAATATTTTCAATCTCAAACTAAGCCTCACTAAGAATGAAAACTATACCTAGTCTGTTCACGGACCTCCTACTATTTAGATATCGTCAAGGGCGCGCAGGTGTACGAAAACAACTAGACTGGCTCTGCCAGTAACCTGCGAAAGCAGACCTCACCCCCTCACCCGCCGAGAAAAAAGCGTTTGCGATCCCGAGCTGGGAAACGATTTCAGTGACGCCAGCCAGTATTTTTCAACCAGTCATCAATCATAATTTTCGAAAGAGTATACAGTGCATCATTGTTACCTTCCACCCAACGAAAGAGTCAATATTGGGTAGCTTGCATTGGTCATTCATGAAACCCTTGTTCTCAGTTCTTGCAGGCTAGGGTTCCGATAAAGGTATAGGTTTACAACACTCTACATTCCAGATTCAGACATGTCTCTGTATTTATTACATTTAGTGTATTCGGATTCGTAGTTACTCCAAAACATTCATTACGAAACAAAGTATTCATTTTAGACTCCAGATTTAAAGTCTCCTGACACCCGACGAAACCATAACGTTTTCATTTCAGATTTACTGGCACAACTGCGAGTAGCAAGGAAAAACGAATCCGGTACCGAAATGTCCCGGATTCATTAGGAACCCGGATAAAATCTCTACTGTCAAACAAGTTCAAAAACAGATGACGGTACAAGCAATTCACCATTTTCATTACCTTGTATTGGGCTTAGGACACTGGTGGTAGGTATTTACCCCTTCACTGCCAGAGTGAATAACAGAGTTTTGTAAGGTTGTTCTAACTTTTGAATCTGTGGACAAAAGTCTATAATGTGACCATTCAAATGAAACCTCTTCAGCGATACTTTCACATGGTACTACCGTAAAATTCCGAAAATAAGCCCCTCCATGTATAAGCCCCTCCAAATATAAGCCCCCCAAACCGGTAACGCAAGAAACCCTCCGTTAAATCGCCCCTCCAAATATAAGCCCCCCGGGGGCTTGTACTTGGAAAATTGCCCTCAAATACAAAGTAAAACAAAGCCAAAACGTTAAATTTCCTTCCAACTCAAGGCTAGCCCAATCGATTTTGAAACGCAAATTTCCCTCCGTAGATAAGCCCCTCCGAATATAGGCCCCTCCAAAAATAAGCCCCTCAAAAAGGGCCTTTGAAAAATATAAGCCCCGGGGCTTATTTTCGGAATTTTACGGTATTTGGTTAGAGTGTAGTTCTAACTTTTGAGTCAGTCTGTGCACGAAATTCTATGATGTGACGATTCAAATGAAACCTCTTCAGCCGTTTTTTAAGACGGTGCTTTTTTTTTCAGCATTTTACAAAGCAAAATTTGGAAATTTTGCCAAAATTTGACTTTGGTTACTTTATACTTTCGGCAGGGAAAGGGTTAAAATATACAGCCTGCTAGAAATGTCCTGACAAAACGCGATAACCATACATGTAAAAATCGAGGCTGTTTGGGCACATCTCATTAAATTTTGGTTGCGTTGGAATGTTTTAAAGGATGATACTAAGTGGCTCTTGATGATACGCACTTAGAGAACGGTCCCCTACTTTGTAATGGTTTAGCCGGCTGGATTCCCGATTAATGCCATAATTTTGTCACGAGGAAACTGATTCTACAAGGCTTTTGACCAGTTGGCAAGAGACAGGTACAGCCACTTTAATTTCATTCAGCGAATTACATCTAAGGAAATTATTTTAAAAAATTCATCTTTAACACCTGTTAAATTTAAGTTCGTAATTAAAATTACCTGGGTCAAAATTCTGAAGCTAGCTGTATAGTGTCTTCCATCCAAATCCACATACTTCATCGTCATTAAGCCATCTGATACCACGATGTAGGCAAACACCACAGTAACAACAAATGCTGTGTACAAACAGAGGATCGCTGTGCTTATGATGAAACCCAGAAATGATTTGTAGTTCTTCTTCCCAATGCAGTTGTTCACCCACGAACAATGATGGTCAAACCGGCTGATGCACACATCACAAATAGCTGAATAATCAAGTAATTTACAAAAAGAAGATTAATGGAAAAAACATTTGGTCATGATTTAGTATTAAATACAACAGTCATTACTACCACTAAAGAAGCTGAGTAGTAAAGAGCTTTTCAGAATCCTTCCCCTATAGCCGGAGTATCAAGCAATTCTTGGGGGGAGGCGAAGGGAGCAGCAAAAAAAAGGGCATCAGCAAAGGGAGGGAAACTTCCCTCTCCTCTTTAACGATTCGCATTAATTTCATGGAGCGTTAATTTCCTATAATAAGGTAATTGCGATGTCTTTGACATGAAATAATCTTCCATTCTCATAACAGGGACCGCGCAGGGGGTAGGGATGGGGGGGGGGGGTGCTTTAGCCCAGCCACTTTTTCGGATGGTAATTTTTTTTTTTACCTTGGTTACCCGGATCTGTCACTTACCACACAAACAAGGTTTAGTAATCTGACAATACTGAACACCCACAAACAGAGAACAGACAAACTTTTCTTGTAGCTGTTGCCAATGAGTTTGTAGTTCTAAATGACAATCGGAAAGGCAACTTTGGCACCTATAGAGAATCTGACTAATGTCAGGGTGACACTCAACCATTGCATGTGTTGGGTTTAACTTGAAAGTCAATTCATTTAAATTTTGGTCTAAAGTGGGAGCCAGGTTGTAACTTGTTGTCTTAAGTTCCGAAGTAATCGTTACAAATTTATATTACTGTTGGCAGTTTTAGATGGATTTATAGCCATTTCGGAAGACTTGAATTTGAATTTTTCCCAGGGGAGCATGCCCCCGCACCCCCCTCATTTACTCACGCTTATGCATTGGCATTAGCCCCCGCCCCTACTTAAAAAAATCCACTCTACGGGCCCTGCGTAATTGAAATAAATTTCATTTTTACTTTGAAGGGTTTGCAAGGTTTTGCAAGGACAAATTTCTGGTACATTTAGACATAGACATGGAAATCTCCACTAGCCCCCCCAAAGTTGAAATCCACTGTCTGTCCTATTAGTACAGTAAAAACCTGCGACTAAGGACCTGCATTTTCCCAAGTTAGCCTATTACTAACAGGTTCTCATATAATAATTGGTAATTAGCACAAAGTTAGGCCATTTAGTTTCTTCAATAGATTCTTATTTTCTGAAGGAAAAAATACATTGTAGCTAAGAGTATTTAGTGGTCCTCAGCTCATTCCTTTTGGTAAAACCTTTAGAGCAGTTTTCACTTGACTGTCGAAAGTAATTGAGGAATTGGTTTGGTTTTGGTTTTACTACGCCCTTTGGTTGGCTAGTGTATTTACTTTGGTTTTGGTTTTACGACAGTCAAGTGAAAACCGCTCTATTACAATAATTGTAAAACCTGTATACCATTATAATGTTGCAGTTGGAGTTCAATCAGTGTTGACTTATCTTATTGGCCCAAGTGAACGAGTTTTTGAAAAAGATTTTAGAAAATAAGAACCTGTTTCAAATTTTAGCCTGGTAAACTGTCCTTGTATAGAGACTAAATGGCAAATTTTAACCTAACAGGTTCTTAAAAAACAGTTTCTTAACTTAGTTGCTGGCTTTTACAGAAGTAGCATGCTTGACTAATAAATATCCCAAAGGCCAGCAATCCACTTAACTTACAGCAGTGTTTAGACCTTGCTGGCTTGACAAGCTTGCAGGTATAACATTCCTGTGCTGTGCTGTAATACACTCCATCGGGCTCATAATCTTTCATGTATTCAGCATGGTGGGCTGCTGTTATTGCACCAGGGTCTTTTGTAGAACAAATCCAAAAAAAAGTCACATTGATGGCTATAAAAACATATTCAACAACACTGAAGACGTTAATTGAATCAAAGAAGGGAATAACTTTGAAGGTGTAAATAGATGACCCCCCAATGACGAGAAAACCATACAGCAGCTGCACACAGGGGTTTCTAAAACGAAACAAAAGAAACAATACGTCAAAATGTTGAACACATTTTGTACAAAACAGGACTAACTCTTGAGCTGAACTACTTAAAATAAGTTTTTTTTAAAGAGCCAGATATTATCAACATTATGTTAACTGCTGCCTGCTGGTTAGCTCAGTTAGCCATGGCTAAGTTCCAATATGCTGAGCAGTCACGGGTTGAACCCCAGCTGGACCACCAACCAGGATCAACTAATAAGATCATGCTGGTTGTGATTTAAGACCTTTGCTAAGTTCAGATGATCACATCATTGAGCATTGACATCAGACCGTTGGCCTTGTCCCCCTTGTGCTTGTTTATAGGTAATGGTCAGTGGTATATGAGAACCATGCATGCTACACCGGTAAATTGGAGCCTAGCTATGCTGCGTTGGCCTTACCATGCAAATGTGGTCAAAGAGTCCTAAGATTGAATCCCTTGATTGTGGGCTAATGTAAAGAAAAGCTACATCACAACTCACTTTGTAGCAGCTTATACCATTCAATAAGTTTCACTATTCAAGCGTACCGTGTAAACAAGATGTAATTTGTGATGTTGTTTATTCCACGAGTTATTGATACAGGAACACATCTTTCAAATGCCGATCCAGCCAAATGCATAGCCTATAAAATCAAGTTTAAAAATTGACGCTGTATTAAGACTAAAGCTTATGTACGAATGCAGCTATTTATCATAGGAGATTCACCAAAACAAAAACTTACAGACAATAAATTTCTTCGCATTAACCCGATCCAACCATTTCGATGATATTCATACTTTCCCGCAATAACTATGTATGATATTGTTACGAAAGAAACCGTATACAAAAAGGCCATTAAAAGAAAATCCATCATTCTCTGCACATTTCGTTCGCCATCATGGTTTCTTGCTACACTTTCTTACACATACACAACGCAGCTAAAGTCGGCTGGAAATTGTGGGCTCAAAGTTTATTTCTGTATATTTTAAGTTGTCATGGTGACCTCCTCTGCACCAATCAAGCGACAGTGAGTCATCTGTTGCATAGCGAGAGCAAACAATTTTCAAACAGTTTATCACCAAAAATTTTATCGTTTGAATATCATTCTGAGAAAGTAAGTCATCGAGGTAAGTGTCACTTGGTTCGTGTCCGCGAAATTTCAGTTGAAAAATAACATTCTCCGTCGATTGTTTTCAGGGTTAGATATCGTGACTTTGTCGCGGTAGGAACTTTTCCTTATCATTCATTCAACATTCAGATTGCATCAGACGGCACGACAAATGACTTGCCGACCGGAGAAATAAAGTCGCCACTAACCTGTGAACAGGCCTTTGGTCGAGCGGGGAACTAGCTATTTTTTTCCCCAAACAGAGAGCCTGTTCACAGGCTAAGTCGCCTCCAGATTCACATGTCTGAAAAATTTAAGTTATATAACGTGTGTTTGGTTTTTGTTTCAGGATTTAAACATGGCTAGCGCTCAAGCTGCTGTTTCTCCAGTTGCTCAACCATCAAGGCCAAAATCAGTTTCAAGGCCAAAGAGATGGAGTGAAGAAGTTGAAGAAGGTAACATACATGTCTATATATTTAAATTCGAATGTTGCCGATTTGACACACCAGTTGTAATAAATACTTATCCCTGTTTTTTTGTTCACCAGCTTACCGATTTCAGATCGCTGGTTATAGAGATGTTCATGAATATCGCGATGTCAAGCAAAAAGAACCCGTAAGTGATTATAAATATATCTTTCCTTATCATTAGAGAGGCGAAAACTGCTTGTTTCCCAGTTTTATAGGGAACTTTCTGTCTGACCAGCCCTTGGGTTCCTCCCTAACTGCTTAAAATACTTTCTAGAAGGTATTTTTGGGGCACGGGTAGAAAATTAGGCATGAAAAAATATTAAGTTAACAAAAATTTTCTTCCCTATTAATAATTCAAACACGGTGTCAAGTGACAGATGACACTTGTACTCAGAAATAAATTAAGAAAACTAGCAAAGACATTGGTCAAAAAGGAGGAGTTCTTATCCCAAAACAGGGAACTTGCACCATTACCAAACTACTAACTTCGAAAGACAGTTTGGATTTCAGTGTAGGTTTAAAGTTTCTGAAAAGGACAAAGTAGAAATCATAATGAGAATGATTTTGATAATGATGATGATGATAGTAATAATAACACACCAAAAACCTATGTTGAAGTTAGTAATAATATGTAAGGGGCAACAGTGCACATGACTATAAAATCATAGGCTCCTTGAACACCACAGAGGCTTAAGATCAGTCCATGTACATTTTCAGATTTTGCCAAAATATTTTGTGATTGGAGTTAAGTCTCACGGATTTTTTTATTTAACGAAAGTTTTCTTCCTTTGGCCTTCTATCACATGCATTTTATTTCATCCAAAATATTTTCTAGGTACATTTCTTATATTTTGTTGTAACTTGAAAAGTAGTATTCAGCGTTTTCATTAATTAAAATAATTTAATACAGCAACTGATCATGCTTCAGGACTGTTGTGTATTATTTCCCTATGAGAAAGTACTAAATATTTATGTCTTTTCTTAGGACCGTTGGCCCCACAATGGATATGTGAAGAAACTTCAGCGGAAAGACGGCTGTTTCATTTACTTTGATAGACAAAGAGAATGTCTTGACAAAGATGTCTATAAATGCAAGTTATATGGATACTAGAAACAAGGAAAAAATCTTGAGTAAATTCATCACTTGATAGATATCACCATATGCTACAAGAATATTCATGGACAATAATATAATTGTCAGCAATTAATTATTGCTATTTGATTGAGGAAGCAGAATGGATGCGGTGGATTCTAAGTATCTACTGGCCAAGTCTTAGCGATTCATTTGTTACAAGCTGTATTGTGTATAGTGGAAATTGCTATAAAATTATTTAATTTTATGTTTCAAATTCACATGTTTAATATGTATCGTAATCTGAGTGTATATAATTTGACGGATGTGTAGTAACAGTGACTTTGCGCATGAGCTTGTTTTAGGCAGCCTAGGGTTTAATGCAGATGACTCTTAATATAATATATAATAATTTTGTAAGATGGATTATAATATAAACAGTTGACAGTAACAATTATTTGATGTAAAAAGCTATTTTATTGATGTCTTCAAACTAAAAACAAATAGAACCCTGTAGTAGAATGTTGTACAAGTATTACAATAACATATTATTTGATGTAAAAAGCTTTTCTATTGTTGTCTTCATAGTAAAATCAAGTGAACACTTGTCAAATGTTTGTACTGTTTGCTGACCACATTAGTTTATAATTTGGCACGATGGTTAGTCAGTCATCTGGGCATTTTTTTCTTTTTTAAAGAATTCAACAAGTGTGTAAACAACTGGAAAGCGAGTGCAAGGAAAAGAGGAAATGAAATATTATATAATTACTCCAAGGAGGATCTTTACATATTTACCTCCTTTCATTTCCCAGATTCTGGACTTTTTTTTGACATCGCGCTCTAGTTCAAAGACTCACTTATGTTAAGAAAAACTAAATGGACTGTGTGAGCGCTAAGAGAATTATCTTGACTGATGCACGGCATATTTCTCCTAACTTGGTGTAGCTTTAGTTTTTAAGCTACAGTGTACAACTCATATCTGAAGATCGCACTATCCATGGAAATTCAAAATCCTGCAAACTACACTATAGAGCTGGGCCCAGAGTCATATTGACATGGCAGGAAATAATCACATTCACGGACAAAGAAACTTGCATGCATGCATGTAGTTATTCAGATACAGTCATTTCGGAGAAAACCAAAAAAACTAAAATCTTTATTCAGCCGTAATAAACAGAGGTCAAAGGATATAAAACACTTTACATGTCAACTGCATCTGAAATCAAATCCTATCAGGGACACCTACCGAAGCATAAACCACAGGAAATGATTACTCAGTATGCATGTAACAAACCTGCTTCATGACCTCTAAATATAAGATTTAGTGCGGCAAAAACAAGATTTACTCAGTCAAAGTTTAGAATGCTACACCTCTTGCACTGTGTAGTGCTAGTAACCTTCGCCCGAGAGAAAAAAGAAAGAGAACCACTGTTCAAGCAGACTCTCAAGGTCACGTTTCACATTATCACGAGCTTATGAGTCGTGTTTAGCCTGTCAACGCCTATTTCTTACTAGGATTTTGATTCTGATCTATTTTGAATGGAGTGACACTAAAAACCAGCAATAGGAATTTATTAATCCTATGAAATTGTTGCAGCTGTTACTAAGGACCTCAATAAATAAGCATCAATCTGTTTCACTACTTTTATTGACAAAATTTTAAAGAGAGAGCTCTGTATCCGAAGTTCGTAAAGACATCAATATCAGCGGAGCTTCCACCAACTGCAAGAACCTGATTAGAGGAAAAATGAATAAGGTGTTACAACTGAGGGAGGAAATTACCAGTACTATCATGTCATAGTTAATCTTATGAATTTCCATAAAGAGAAATGGGGCTAAGTGAAGTGTCAGCTACTCCTTGCCCCTTGGAGGTTGGGGTGAGGAAGATGACTAACTCTTCAGGCTAGGCTGGGAAGAGGAACCTCACTGTAAAACCTGTGAAGACTTGCTGAGGCCTTGCTGGGGTAAATTCCAACAAGCGACATGGCCCAAAAAGTAGCGACAGCGCATAAAATGAAATCGCGACAAGAGACAACCTCCCTTAGCCAAACTGCGACTGTGATGGCAAAGCCGACAATAAGCAACAAGCATTTGTAAACACTGACACGAGACGTTTTAAAATTCATACCGGCAACATGGGACCCACCCCCCTAACCCTAACCCCCCCGGTAGGGCCTCCTTGCTCCTATGCTAGAGAACGGATGTTTAGCAGCAGGGAATTTAAAACTTGACTATTGGTGAGGGTAAATACAAATGATTATTGTGAACAATGTCTCTGGTTAGATTCAATAAAATTGTCCTGGCATGACTCAGTTGTCTACATGTACTTTTCCTAAAATTTTTGTGTGTTTGAGCAATTAACTTCATTCACAGTCTCTCCATTGTTGTTGTTCATGTAATAGGAGTTTTTAAGCTCCTATTACATGAACGGTACTTTATTATAACTACTCCTGCATGAAAAAGCACAAGAGAGACTTAACAAAGCTGCAATACATGTGTGTTTGATAGGGTAAAAAAACAACTCTGCATGTGTGTCACAAATTTTGTACATTTCTTATCTGTCCTCTGCCAACTATGACATGAAATTCTCTTAGATCCTACTTCTTGAGGACCTACAGTCCAACCTCCTCTAACAGCCATCTCTCTACAACAGCCACTCTTTCTGGCAGAAAGTCCATACATTGATGCTTACTTAAACCTCTCTACAAGAGCCACTTTCTTCTGTCCCCAAGGTGGCTTTTGAGGAGAGGTTCAACTGTACACTATACAACACGTTGTACACAACAACAAATTTTTCTTCATCATACTTTACCTGATTGAAGTCCCTAAGAAAACAACTCCTAGAAAATTCATAGTCTGTTTGTCATGTTAAGCACGTCGGAATAATCACCATGGCACATGAAAAACTGTGGCAAATTTATTTTCATAGGCAAGTTCTTGCTGCTTTTGCCATTATCATTACTTAAGCTCTCTAGTGTTATACAGTATCATTACCTTGTTCTTAGGGGACTTGTCATTGACTTGTAAAGCAAAAACTGATTTGGGGGTACAGGGTACATGTGTTTTAGGGTCACCATTTATTTGCCAGTGGAAAACATGTGGCTCTGATCCAGCTGAAAGAATCTAGCAACAAAAACACTAGCCTGATTCTCAGACATCTGAGGTAGTTGACCATCCCTTCGCTTCCCTCCCTCTCAAGAGGGAGGGAAGCGAAGGGACCGCGAACTACCACAGACGCCTGAGAATCAGGCTACAAAAACACCGCATTAAATATTTCTTAGATTAAATATTGTATACACATACAAATAATGAAGTTTCCAGTGAAAACAAAAATAATTACAAGAACAAACTATGTCCAGAAATAAATGGAGTATTTCAATTTTACAGTCAAACCAGGAAAACCGTGAACACCAAAAATATTTCTGGAATGATATTATGTTGCAAGAAAAAAGACTATCAGGTGTGACAAACTAAACTGAAAGCAAGAACATTAATTAGTTTGTGGTTTTGTGGTATGTCTTGATCTTTACTGTGATTGGTTGTAACACAAGAAACATTGTGAAAATGAAATGATCAGCATGTCACGTGCATGGGACAAAGAAAAAAATCTAAGTCCCCAACGGGATTCGAACCTTACACCTCCCAAACACCAGGCGGGCACTCTATTCACTAAAGCTATGGAGAACTCATGGAGAATGAGGCCATATATTAGGTTCATATTTGACACTTGTCCTGCCTACTGCAAGGATCAGCAATGTCAATGTCGCACTGTGTGGTGAAAAAATAAAAGATGGTAAATTTTAAGCTCAGTGAAATAAATGTGAAAATGAAATGATCAGCCTGTCACGAGCATGGGACAAAGAAAAAATCTAATCACATCCTGTCCGGGACTTAGATGTTTTCTTTGTCCCATGCTTATGACATTCTGATCATTTCATTTTCACATTTATTTCACTGAGCTTAAAATTTACCATCTTTCATTTTTTCACAATAAACATTTCTGAAATATTTCAAGTGTTCATGGTTTTGCCGGTTTGACTGTAATACAGTGGAGCCTCTCCTTTGGAACACTACCTCTATTGAAGGGACACCGCTATTCAGGGGAAAGGGACACTTTTTCTGAGACCCAAGTTTAACCTCCATTCAGGGGACACCTTAGTACTCAAAAAGTGTTTGACCACAAAGGGGGTTGATATCTTCAGGTGTGCACTAATCACAAATGTGGAAGCTTACACAAACTGAACTATCTCACTTAAATCAATGAAATTGACTTGTTAGTGAATTCAACATTATAATGTCACAGAGATAAGTTAATGATGATTTCTGTGTGTTTTCTTTGTTGGTTAATAGTATTATTAACAAACCCCAGCCCAACCTCTATTCAGGGAACACTTGCCTCGGTCCAGAGGGTGTCCCCTAAATAAAGGTTCCACTGCATATTACTTATGAATGATCAATATGATAACTAATGTTGTCACCTTGGACGATTATAACAGAAACATAGTGGGTTGCATAAGGCTCACTGGTCAGAATGCATAGGACCAAATTGTGCAGACAGCAATAGCTCAGTAAATGAACTATTACTTTCTGCATAAATTGGTCCTGTGCATAATTTGGTCCAGGGTTTGATTGGGGTTGACCCTAACTACGTTAAAGAGGCAATATGGTAACTGTTACCCTTTGTATAGTTAGGGTCAACCCCAACCAGACCCTGGATTTCAAATCAAAATAATTATATTATTAATTTTATTAATTGCATTGAAGAGGCTGCAGTTTTTTTGAAGCAGAGCATTCCATCTCTCCTTTCCTCTCCCTGTGTTCCAGCCTCGCTTTATGTTAACCAATCAAAACGTTTGTTTATTAAAATAAGAGAACCTAATATCCTTTTTGTGAATTTCCAGTGACCAGTACCAGAAAACTATGAAGTCACTTACAAGATCATTGTGAAAGAGTGCCGTTTGCTGACAAGATTCCGTTCTAAGAACAGCTGTACAAGCCATGGACCTCAAATGCCACACAGATAGGGATGGACCACCGCCACAAACCTTGTTTTGGCACAGAAAATATAAAATTACAATATTGCAACAGGGTGCAAAGAAAGTCAGTTCTACTATGCAAGCTGAAGCTCAGTGTTGCTAAAACAAGGGTAAGGGTAGGACCAAGGGTAAGGGTAAGGGTGACAGTGATAACCCTTACCCTTGTTAGGGTAACAATGCCAAAATGTTGCTAGCATGTACAGTGTACTTGCCCAAGAGTCATATTAACTAGCCCACTGATGAGCAATATTATACACCTGTATATTGATTACAGTTCTTCTGTATTGGAATTCTCCAAAAACCTTCAATTGCCCATCAACTAGCAATTACCTGGCCTGGTAGCAAAATCCACTAGCCCTGGGCTATTAGACACGACTTTCTTTGCATGCTGCAATATAATCTCATTATCATTTCATTCATTATTCCCTTGACTCTGACAGTTTGATAAAGGAGAATTGTTGATTATTGTAAACAATGTATCTTTTTTAATAAACAGTCATGTGTAAACAGTACTTCACATGATTGTCGTACTAGTTATTAAATTTCTTGTTTTTGTATAATAATCCAATACCATCCCTGGTCCGTTTGTATTTAACAGTAAAGTTATTTCAAAGTTTACTAGAGATGAAACAGCTAAATTTTGCACATTTTTCATTTAATTTCATTGCTAGAGTGTCAAACATAAATTTTCTCCTAAATCATCTATGAATCATCAAGAGAAAAGGTATTGAGAATTAACAATATGATCACTAAAGAGAAAATGCTTTGATCTTTTATCAAATTCTCTCATCCAATTCTTTAAGGAAATTGATGGAGATCTGTTCAGGGAGTTTGGATATTAATTGGGGTTTACATACAGGGTCTGTTTCAAGTGAATGGTTTAGTGTTAAAAAAGATTGAGCTCTGGTTGACTGGCAAAGGTGACTGGAAAATCATGCACTTAACAAATAGCACCATGTATGATGGTGCCAATTCTGTTATTTAATAATACTCGTGTAGACAATAACTCTTTTGCTCTACCAATGAGCATACATCATTTCTACAGACTGATATACATGTAGGTTTAAGAAGACTCAGTCACTTACCAACCAATCTTGGCTCTCATCTACACTGACACACCCAATCCAGGAACCTGACTGGGGTCTGTGAATGTCCTGCAGTGATAACATTTTCAACAATACAGTAATTAAAATGTTAAAAAATGATGATCATGTTAGGTTTATGACTGAACTGCATTGTTTTTTCAAAAAAAACAACATTTATTTGAGTGCCAATGTATTTAGCACGAAAGTATTAATTGAAGACACTATTTTTACGTCTCCTACTGGAGGTGGGTATGCAATTTTTCGTGGTCATCTGAGTTACGCAAAGGTCCAACCACCTGCAGTGCAAAGGGAGTACCTTCATTTCTCAGTTATTTTAAGACCCTGAGTGATGGTCTGGCCCCGCGAATCAAACCCGTGACCTCCCGCTCTTCAGTCAAGCCCTCTACCGACTGTGCTAATCCTGCCTAAATTCAAAGTATAGTTCTGTGAATGGTTTAAGCCCAGGAGCGATGACATAAGGAAGCGGATAAGGACTGAATAGGATTAGAACTAAAAAGAGCTGTTGTTGACAGTGATTGACGTTACAATATCCTGGACTGCATGATAGTCATGCTCAGGGTCAGAATGAGTTGTATCCCATAGGTTGATGGTATTAACCTCTGGTTATTGACCTGATTGGTCTATTAACACACATTGTTATTGGTCATCTGTCAGTTAAGCTGTGATGTTATTGGCTAAAAAGTCTCTAAAATATGAGTGGTGCATGCATGGTAGAACACTTTTTTTCTTGGTCAAATTGTTGGTTTGTCCTGTCACTCTATTGTTTTCAGTTTTGCTTCAGTTTGTCGATAACTTGTTTGTATTAATACACTATAGATATAACCTGGTTAAATTCACTTCTGTACCTCATTTTTGCATGGTTCTATTAAACCTGTGAGTGTTCCTTTGGTTCTGTAATCTGAAAACAGAGATAAAAGTATTCCCTTTAATTCTAAGTTTCAATCACTTCTCTACAAACATGACACGACTTCTATAGCATGACCCTTTCAAAATGATCTTGTGGGCCAAAATGATGTGGTCATACAATTTATTGTCGTGTGTAATGTGGAGTTCCCTGTATGAATATTTTTAGTTTTCATATTCCTATAAAAGATTATAACAACAACAAGTCCAGATACAATAGGTTTCAACAGATGAGTAGATTGCAAATCTGCTAACCCCATAATCTCACAGTGCCATCTTCAGCTCCACTAACACACTGGCTGTGTTTTGTCCTGAGGCAAAGACACTGAATATAATCCCTGTGACCGGTGAGGGTATTCTAGAACAATGTACAAGAGAATTATCAAAGATTAAAATAAAACCAATTCATAAAAAAATAATTATTATTATAACATTATATTGTACCCACAGTTTTGAAAACTAAACAAATCAACCTCTCTGTCAGAATTAAGGAAGTTAGAAGAGAAATGAAATTGAAGTTCAAGCTAGCTAAGCCAGTGACATTTTCAAGAGGTATATTTAACAATTATTCCTCAAGCCCGAATGGGCTCTGAGTCAATAGGCCATGAGGCCAAAGGCCGAATGGGCTATTGACTCAGAGACCATGAGGGCGACAGGAATAATTATTGTTTTAGTAAAATCCAACTAGTTGGTCAAATATATCGAGAATAAAAAAATTTTAGCTAATTAAAGCTAGACTTTAATCCTTTTTTGCCGCCAAAAAGCCTGCACTTTTCGCTACTAGTGGGCTATTACATATAGCCTAGTAGTAGCTCAACCAATCAGAATGCAGCATTGATAATAGACCACTAGTTGGATTTTACTAATAACATTTAGCAAATTATCAAACAGCAGACAAACCAAACAAAAAGACGAAATTCCTATGAATGGTACATCCTGGCACAGCTTTAAGAATAACATGGGTTTTGAAATCGCTAAGAACTGGCAGAGGTACATATATACAACTGTAATACTGTCCCAAGTGGCTCTTGATGTAATATCAATTTCTCATTTTTCAAGTGGCTCTTGATGTAAAATCAAATTCTCATTTTGCTTTTTACAAGTACAACCAAGACAATAAAAATTAAGAAGCAGTTTATTGAATTCACTAAGGGCTTTTTTTTTCCCTAAACTGCTACATTATTAACCTGGGGAGCAATGTGAAAAAGGGTGGACGTCAGGAGACAAAGATTGATTCAGGAGGCAGGAGAGTATGGTATGGGAAGCAGGATTGAGGTCTTACCCCTCCGACAGCTTATTAGAAAGGAAATAATAGCTCTGCCCACTGGCTATTGGACACCTTACTAGCCATGAATATTAAACAATAAATATTTCATTTGAAACAAAACTTGTATCACCTTACAGGTTCCTGAGTCCAAATCCCACATGTAGATATTGTTATCTCCACAACCTGAGAATAGAGTATCCTCCTAGAAAAGTAAATCATATCACAGACACCAATAATTTTGTGTTAGAGACTGTTGTGAGTGTTGTTTCCAAATACACATGCACGCTTACCATTCCATGGATGAGAAATTTTCAATACTGCACAAAGCGAAGCCAAGTGAAATTGCGGAAGAAAAATTGATGGAGTGACATTTTTATAGCATAATTTTACTGTAACACGAATAATAAGAATGAAATATTACACATATTATCACTTCTAAGAATAAGCTGCCACTAAAGCGGCAAAGAATTAACATAAATATGTTATATATACTTCCTGAAGATATATTAAAATAATTAGATGCCTGAAAAGTGTAAAATAACAAATGGATATTTAAGCCAACAGTAATAATATCACCATTATTATTATCAATTTTTGAGAAGCAACATACCTGACTGGCAAACACTAGAGCATTGGTTTCAGCTACATTCAGAGAATTTCTTGATAAACAAAAATCAATATACAATATTATTAGCAAATACTTTTATATAAAGCTATTTACATGTAATAGCAACACAACTGAAATGAGCAATTGACAGCGTTATAATATGCCACACATACTAAGTTTTGCCAATTTTAATGGCATACTTTTCCTCTTAGCCAATATACATGTATGTTTGATTTTTAAGTAAGGTTCTACTCTTTCTTTAATTAACTATAATGATAGTAGAACCAGAAATGCATTTATAGCAAATAAAATGAAGAAAGTTGGTCTTTGAAATTTGTTGTCATTATTAATAATTCTGACTTTGTGATCCATTTCATTGATTTTAAAAGTGTCAAGTGAGGTAACGTTATTAATAAATACATTGCTTTTGGTACAGGAATAACAGCAACCTTGCTCCCAGGGTTCTCTCCTAACCGCCCCCATGGAGTGAGAGAGAGAGAGACCCTGGAAAAGGCTGGTCACGTGTCTCCCAGGAGAAAAAAAACCCAGGAAGGGTCCCTGTTTCTGAAAGTTTTGTCGCCACAAATTTTTATCAACATCAATACGAGGCAGACTTTTCTCGTTCGAGATCTGCCATGTTTTATAGCTGCCTTCAGTCCACGATCGTCAAAAGCAGCTACTGGAATATCAATATTAAACCGAAACAAGTAAAGTGTCTGGAGGCAGCCGGGAACGGGATACGGGATACGGAAAATCCATAATCTTCCATTTGCTGCCTGGACTTTTTTTTTTTCGGCAAAAGTCAGTTCTCGAGCAACAGAACAGTCGCCTATTCATCCAGTTATTATCGCCGTTTCGCCGTTGAATGCTTTAATAAGTGATCAGATCAGAAGAAGTACCGAGGGAAAAGTCAAAGCGGCTATACTCAATGTGAGAAAGGGAAAGAACGGCGAAGACCTTGAGCTCGATGATACTAGCGTTGCAAACTCCTCTTGGCTCAAGGATGCGAGATATGACATAATTTTTACCCATCCTGAGGCCATTTTGTCATGCAAAAAGGGGATGGAGCTGTTCCAAAGCCAACCGTATCAACAGTGCGTCCAAGCAATAGTTATTGATGAAGCTCATTGCATTCTAGAATGGTAAATTATGAGCGACATAGTAACGATATTCTCTCTCGCTCCATGGGGGCGGGTAGGAGAGAACCCTGGGAACGAGGTTGGAATAACAGACGATTAGATTCACGTCTTAATCCCCCATTGTTTCCTTCTTATTAAAATATGTAGTAGAAGTTTATACGAAATACTCTGGGTGCAAATAGTATCAATAAATTCATGGTATAAAGTGTTATGGGAATACCAGTTGACTATACAAACAGTACTGTATTGTACCTGGCTGAAGGCTGAAGTGTCCACGCTGGTAATGGAGACTGGTCAAACAAGAGAAAAACAGTATGTCAGTCTAAGACATGCTATCTGCATAACATTTCTTGAATATAGGCAGAGCTGTGCTAGCAGAGGCCCATGGCTCCCAGCCCCTTACTAATGATGAAGATGACTACCACACAGGTTGACAAAGTGTCAGTTATTTTAAAAAACAGTCCCATTCAGGACTAACTCACCCAACACCACGGCAAAATGAACTGCTCATGAGCGAAAAATAATATTCAACATCCAGTCACTTTCGTATTTCCAGTTGCATATATAAACCATCTGAGAAAACATAAAATTCCTTTAAGGTAAGTAAATGGAACCAACCTCTGTTTTTTCAAGAATTTCATCCCACCGCCAGCCATGAATTTCAGATGAGCCACCACTACAAACACACAAAAAAAACATAATTCAGTCACCGCGTAAACAATATTCATTGATAACAGCAATCTATGACTTAAAAGCTTGATAGTTAAATAAAAGCATACCTTATAAGAAACTTTTCAGTTGATATGAGACTGTAGATTGCACCATTATGGCCTGAAAAAAACTTTATCTTTAGACAACCATGATGTGTTCAATTAACTGGTGCCAAATTACATCAGATCAATAACATTGACCAAAACCACAGCTGAAATCAATTAACTAGCACCCATCAGTCGACTGCCAGCAAACAGCGGACACACCCATTACAATAACAGATAACAAGAACTTATCCAGAGTAGAAAAGAGAGTTCAAAAAAGGTGTTTTTATGTGTTTACCTTGGAAAATTATTATTGGTCTTTTCTTATCAGAAGATGCATCTGGTTCTAGTGCAGACACAACACTAAGTACAAAAATAATATCCACAAAATGGTTACATATGAATTCTAAACCAAAATTAATAATAAAGAAAACTAAGACATTACAAAGTACAGTATACACTGTAAACAGTACAACCTGCTGTTGTGTGGCAGGTATAAAACACAGGTCACTCAGGTCATGTCAGGTCAATAAAACGTATATCAGTGGTTGTGCTGCTTGACATGTCTAAAGCTTTTGACAGCATCCAACATGACAACTTATTATCGAAACTGCATTAACTGGGTGTGTTGGACTTTGCTCTAGCCTGGTTTAAGGGTTACCTATCATTATGCAAACAAGTGGTTAGGATTGGCAGTGTCCTATCTGACCCCCTTCCACTGACAGTCGGTGTGGCCCAGGGGTCCATTCTCAGTCCAGTTTTGTTCACATTGTATGTCAACAGCCTTCTCTCTGTACCAAAGAAGTGTGAAGCCATAGGCTATGTAGAAGACACCAAGCTGCTTTGGGCTCTTCCCCCTCCAGACATCAGAGTTGCCATAGAGTACTAAAGTGTGATGTCATAAAAATGAAATTTCTGAAATTATGGGATTTGCCATTTTTTGGGTTAACCCCCTCCCAAAATTAGATGGGTTTGTATGGAGTTTTCTAAGTATAACTGGGCTACGATCTCAGAGACAATTTGCCCCGAAATGCTCATTTTTGGCAAGTAGGCCTCTTGGACATTGTTCTTTCAGAATATCCTGACAAATTCCATAATTTCAGAAATTTCATTTTTATGACGTCATCACTTTAGTACTCTATTTTTAACCTCAATAGTGATCTCCGCGAGATTGCAAATTGGTGTTCAACAAACTCTCTGTTAATCAACCCTAACAAAACTAAGCTCCTTATTGTTGGCGTTCCACAACTAACACAAAACTTATCTTTACCTCCTGTCATTCTATTGGGGACAAACATCAAGCCCTCTCCTGTTGTAAAAGACTTAGAGGGCTGGATCGACTCTACCGCAACTTTTGATGACCATGTATCTAAACTGTCCTCAAGCTGCCTGTATGATCTACATCGCATCAATAGAATTAAGCATCTTTTGGACAACAAAACTCCTATTTCAATAATATTATCAATGCTCTTATTTTTAGCCCGGTTTTTATTGTTCTAGCGTATGGGGTAATACGTTCAGCAAAATTCATTTCTAAGCTTCAACTTATTCGGAACTTTGCTTGCACAATAATCCTAGGTATGAAAAATTTGATCATGTATCTGCTGTGCACAAATCCCTTGGTTGGCTAAGCGTCCGTCAAAAACTTCTATTAAATACTGTTACTATGGTTCAAAAGTGTAGGACAAATCAGGCACCACCTTATCTTTGCAATTTATTTCATAAACAAGAGATTTAGTGTGTCAGGAAGCAGCACTAGAAATATGTCACAGTTAAATCTACCTAAATGCAGATTATCAACTGGTCAATGCTCTTTCGCCTTTCGTGGGGCAAAAGAATACAAACTACTCCCACAAAACACTCGGAACATAAAAAATATCTCAACCACCTCTTACATTAATAATCATATATGATTAACCACTTGACTCGTGGGGCGCGATCCATTCAACCAAAATTTCCGGAAATTTCGGTCCAAAACTCAATGAATCGGTTCGGTCCAACCGGAAAAGTTTCGAAAAAACGGGTCCACCTTTTGAGGTGGACCACTTTTCCCGGTCGGACCGGTTGGAATTTTTGTTGAATCGATCGCGCCCGTGGTCTCTCTCAGAATGTACGGCTAATGTACGAGAAATTTTTGGAACGTTTGACAACTCTGACTATATCAGCGGGGCTTGACACAGATCTGCAGCGTAAAGGACCATACCTGAAAACGGCGATCTGTCCAAAGTTATTGCACGCAGCCAAGTAGTTTCCGCATGGAGAAAATGCCAAGGCAAACACCGTTGTATGAAGCTCTAGTCGCCTTTTATGTATCTGATCCTACAATTCATTACATGTGAATATATTTTGTTGGTAACGGAGATCGCTAAAGCAAACTAAATAACATAAAAATAAGCTATAAAAATCGCTTACATACCTGGTAATCTGCCGCCATATTTTTCTATTTAACGCTTATAAAATTTCCGCTGAACAACTGAACTGTCAACGCCAGTTCGCATTCCCGACCGAGTCCTCCTCTACTTATATATAAAGGATTAAATTAACTGCAAAAACCGTGGACGAAGATCCAGGGTGGATCCTGCTAGTTGTAAACGTTGGATCTCTAGAAAAGAGATAAAATCAGCCAAAATATAAAGAAACAAGAACGAGAAGTCCGAAGACTACAGCAAAGCTGATTTAAAACAACGTGTATTGTTTTTTATAACAATATTTCGGCTGGCCATAATACCAGCCTTCTTCAGGTTTACAGATATTACTGAACTTATGTAGCAACCACAATATTATATAGATGGAGAATGTCGCAATAAAAGGGAGAGGCGGAAATGACATTTGAGAAATGAAATGAAATGAAATGAATGAAATGAAATGAGAAGGGGAAATGACATTTCCGCCTCTCCCTTTTATTGCGACATTCTCCATCTATATAATATTGTGATTGCTACATATTGCTACATAAGTTCAGTAACATCTGTAAACCTGAAGAAGGCTGGTATGGCCAGCCGAAATATTGTTATAAAAAAACAATACACGTTGTTTATTTTAAATCAGCTTTGCTGTAGTCTTCGGACTTCTCGTTCTTGTTTCTACTTATATAGTCGGCCTGAACCATGTGGCGATTTCGTTGAAACCCTAAAAATCTAAAAAATACGCTGGAATTGGACAAACCCCGAAAACAATGGATTAGTTTTATTTCATTTTACCACTTTGCGTAAACTATAGGTTATGAGTGGTCTGTAACTGTGTTGTAGCAACTGAAAAAAGCTGGGCTAACCGATTCTCAACTAGCAACTGAACCCGGGGGGAGGTTACTTTAGGAATTTTTGGGTGACGATGTGCCACTGGGACCCTGGAACCCTTAACCTATACCAGAGCTAGTTCTGCTGAATTTTGCTACCCTATACTAGAGTAAACTCCCCAAATCCCCCTAACTTAGAGTAGCTGTTTTCCAGAAACTACTGAGGTCACTAGCACAGTCTAGCCAAAACAAAACCTTATACCACAATCCCTAATCTAGATAAAATCTTCAACCAACTGATAAGTTTCCTGAAAAATGATACCCTATTCTAGACCCAAACGCTCTGATTTATATACCCTATCCTAGAGTAAACTGCTTGAAAACCATACCCTTCACAGCGGCACATACCGATATTGCTCATATATGGCAGTGCCCCCCCCCCCGGGAACCCGGGGGGCCGGGGGCTACTGAGCAACACGCGTATGCGCATACCCGGTGCGCATAAAGAAATGTCCAGAATAAATAGAAAGGGTAGGTGAACGGAATTTCAATATGGGGTGGCTGAAAAAAGAATTAATCAGCCGGCTGTGTTAATCCACCTTAACTTCTTTCCCCGATAATTTGTTTTCAGTACAAAGTGGGGTGTTTATACGGCTTTATCCCCCGATTTTACTACAAGGGAAAGCCGTAACTACGTACCACCAGCCGGTAGAACAAGGGCTAATTATAAAAACCAGGACAGATGATGACCTCACTATACCGATAAACAAAAAAGGAGAAAAAACGATCAGGTTAATGTTCCAGTTGTTCAAATTGGTGGCTAGCGCAATTGTATTGCCTTACACTTACCCACTGGATAGCGATTTATCCGGTAGGTAATGTTATCCAACGTTTGAACAACCGGGGCCTGGGAGACAGGGTATGGTTGATTTAGAACGCTGCCGCATAGCTGTAGAAAATTTTAGCTGGGCCCCAGAAACGTCCTTCTTGATTTGTATTGCTTGGGCCAATTAAAATTGCTGCGAAAGCTACATATGATTCTATAAAAATTGACCACAGGAAAAGAGTAGATTTCGAAGAGAAAAAGAAAGTACTTCATTGCTAAGAAGTTAGCTAAGGCTCACCAGGTTCACCTTTCAGCACAGACAATTAAACACCCGCGCAAAAACTTTCCTTTTTTTCGTTAATGCTGCGTGAAACATTTATAACTATTTGACCGCTTGATCGGCTAAAAAATGTTTGAGCAGACGTTAAGAGAGGAAATAACCCACATTTTCTTGAGGATGCTCGGGCTTCAAGACAGTGTATCAATCTTCAGAAAACTGGCATTGAGTATAAGGGAGCTATTGAGCGGAATAGGGCAACCATTTGTTATCCGAAGATCTTCAGTGAGAAAGCGAGTCCACATAATCTAACGACAGCTAAAAAAAAGGCATCATTATTATTAGTTTTATAGCACCTTTTCCTTTTAACAGCCAATAGAGTCCATTTTCGTATATAATCCAACCCGTTTTGGGATCATAAATAATTTAGCGACCGTAATGAATGAGTGTAGATAAGTGCTCTTTAGAACTCTGTTCAGTTGTATAAACGAAAGCCGGTTATAGACAGATTCACTTTACTCGATCCACTTGAGAAATTAGGAGGGTAAGTCCGTCAGTGCATCGTGGCGGTGTGTTTGTTAAACTTATAAACTGTTGTCCCGACAGTTTACAAAATAATTGTATCGGTGTATAATGAGAAAAGAACGGAAGCCCGAAAAGATTCTCAAGCCCCATTTATATTACCTTTTATCTAAACTATTTTATCTTTGTTATAACTAGGTCTGGAAATGAAAGGTGCATTATTTTTAGTCTCTGGCCTTCTGGCTCTGGTTTTGATGTCCACTGAAATAGAAGGAAAAGCCACCAGGGATTACGAGGATGTCACGAGACACGAGTCTGACTTTAAAAAACAGCAATCTGATGGAGGTGACACAGATGATACAGTTTCTGAAGTCGAATCCGAAGATCACGAACTTGTGGATGGTGGTTCGATCGACGGTAAATCCTATCTTTTATATTATATGGCAGTTAGCCACTTCTAAACCTTGTTTCCAGTACCTTTCTTCTTTCCTTTCTTCTGGGCCGGGCAAGTTGAAAGAAACACTTGTGAAGGAAAAGTATATCAAAGCGACAAACTAGTGAGGTCAGCCGGATCTTTAGTAGCTAGACCTGGATCAGTAAAATCTTCAATACCAAATTTTAAAATTACAACAGTAAACTCAATCCTTACGACAGGAAGAGTGATACATAAAAAAAACATACATACTTTATTTAAGGTATCATAAGAAATAAACGACACAAATAATACCCTAAAAAGGAAGTTTAAGAGGTTAACCCTATGTAAATAAACTTCCAAAAATAAAAATTAAAAATATATGTTTGTGAATAAAATCTAAGATGGATAAAAAACCTAAGAAATACGCATGTATGATTTAAGGGCTATTTTAAAATGTCTTAAATTTCCTATCTCAACACCATTGGCGGACAGGTCATTCCATTCACGAATAATTTTAACAAAGAAAGAGTATTTATAACAATTGCAGTTCGCCGATTTAACTTGCAGTTTGTAGTTGTGATTGGACCTGGTGCGTTTTGAAGCGAAATCAAAAAAATCGCAAAAACAAAGGCTATTCAATCCGAATACAAGTTTGTAGCATTCAATCAAAGAAAATATAGCCTTCTATCAGTCAACTGCGACTACTGTATCATTTCGCAGCGATCTTCGTGTGACATCTCTCCCCTTCGCTGACCTAAGGCAAATCGAGAAGCTCTTCTCTGAACTTTCTCTAAGAGAACAATATTCTTAACTAGGTAAGGGCACCATACAGGGGAAGCGTACTCGACGATTGGTCTCACAAGAGCCTTGTACAATGTGGAAAAGATTTCCTTGTTTACAGTACCGATTGTTCGCTTGATTAGACCAAGAGCTTTATTGGCCTTATTGACAACCTAGTCAACAACGAGTAAAGTCCAAGAGAGGTCATGCGAGATTGTGATGCCGAGGTCTTTTACAGAACTCACTGTGATAGGAAAATAAAGAAAGAAAACAAAACTAAAATGGTGAATTATATTTGCCCGATATTTCGGTTTGCAACACAAACTTTCAACGGGGGCTATGAAAGACACTGGGGACGAGGTCGGATACTTCTACGATTAAGCACAAGTTCGATATATCAAAATTCTAACATGACTCCGAGGCTTTCTGGTTATTTTTTCCATATTTGGTTTGGTTTTCTTTGTGCTCAAGTCTCTTCTGGGAACTGGGAGATAATACAGTCTTGAAAAATTTGCAAAGTTGACCCTAAAGCCTCGGATTCATGTTAGAATTTTAATATATAGAACGTGGGCTATTTCGATCGCAAGCCCAGCCTTCGACAAACTGAACTCATTCACGGTCACTAACCTACACATTCCCAATACTATATCACTTTCTCTTTAAAAAGTCAGTCGGCTCAAACTCCATGGTAAGAGGAATTGACGAAACACAGCAATACTGGAATGCTTGTAGATCTTGTGTGGCTTTCCAAAGTGCGCATGAATTACAGTCTCTTTTAGGACCGGCACGTTGTGACCGTCTTGGAGAAATGTCCTTCTTATAAGAGTCAACTAAAAGGAGTAAAGAACGGCAGGGACCAACTCTAGGTGTCCATCTGATAAAGGCGCCCGTTAAGGGACATTGGACTGTACATCATAATTTTGTTCTTAGAAATGTCTCGAACTGTTGGATCCCCCGGTTCTAGACCAGGGACGCCATTAAATTAGGCTGCACCAGTGAAACAGGATTTTCAGGAAGTTCTCCTTTTCTGCTATCAGACAACAGCATCAGACTATTATGTATTAATTTCTTTTTTTTTTTTTTTACAGGTTCAAGCAGTGAAACCTCCACATCACACTTTGCAGGGAGGGGAGGGCGATTCCCCTTCGAACACAAACCCAAACCTTCAGTAAACCACAGTAAAAACAGAGGCCCTGGTAGGGGTCGATTCCCTGTTACAAGTTCAGGCAAACCAGCAAAATCATCACCAGAACCAAACAAACACCAGGGAACGGGTACAGGCCGATTCCCTATTAAAATCTCCGGCAAACCAGCAAAATCATCACCAGAACCAAACAAACACCAGGGAACGGGCACAGGCCGATTTCCTGTTACAATCTCTGAAAAACCGGCAAAATCATCACCAGAACCAAAAACACATCGAGGCCCGGGAAGAGGCGGACGATTCCCAAATGGCAAGAGATAGTGTCAAAAAGACGACATATCAGCTATCGCAGGTTAGATAAAGAACAAAAAAGAAAAACAGAGAAACATGTTCAAGAATTCACGCGAGCAATCTTGTCAATGGTTAAGCTACTACACATGATCAGTTGATATGAAATAAAACTTAACAAGTTGAGGTCAGTTTGCTTTTGCTCAGTTTGCGGTTCCCAAATAAAAGAAAAATACACATTTCAAGTGTCTCTGCTTTATGTAGCCTGAAAAAAAGCTGACATTTCGCGATGTCACCACTGGTTTCCCAGCGAAAAGAACGCAGAAGTTTCATACGGATGACGTGTCACTACACAGAGAACTGGGAGATTTCTGCGCTCGTTCCTCTGACGTCATTTCGCAGGAAAACCAGTGGTGGTCACTTATAAAATGTCGGCTGTTTTCTCAGGTAATTATCCTACGCTAAGAATGACTGAGAAGGCCTACAACAACGCTAAACCACCAACGAATTACGTACGTTATTTAGTGAGAAAACAAAAGTTTTCCCTCAAGTTACTGTCTCGCCTCTTTAAAGCCGCCCCCTTCTCTAAAAAAATCGTGGAGAGAGGCGAGGGAGCCTCCTCGATTTTTTCTGAGAGGAAGGGGTAGCTGTAAACAGGTCTAAACAGGCTAGTTCACGAACGTTCATTTTAGCGCTTCCACAACTACCTCACTGTAACACTTAAAATCACTTTTACCTTCCATAAACAGTATTTTTTGTTACTTCATATCAAATTTTAAGAGAAACCAGTTTCACTGATTAACAAACTACTCCACGCCTTCCAATTCACGTATCTTAACCAACCCCTGAAATGTACAACGCTACTGCACTACTCACACATCCCTAGTAAACGTAGAAAACATCACATACGCCTAGAACAACAATGCCCAATTATACGTTCCCACAACGTCTTGTTTAGGTAGTAACGCTCACTTAAGGAACGTCCTGAGCGAGAAAATGAACACGTGAATTGCAACTCAATTATTTATTCTTTGTACTTCAGTAAAAAGATAACGGTTGATTTCAAGAGTCTAAAAGAATTTTTTTTTTGTCTCTTTCCTTAATGAGCCTCAACCGTGACTCAAGCTTACTGGTTTCTGCGATGATGAATCATCTCTATTCACTTTCTACAACTCCTACTTTCCGCTCGAATTCCCTAAAAGAAATTCAGCCAAATACCTACTATTTACATAATTCGTATATTCACAATGATCGAATCAAGGGTTCGCTTTCACGGATTCGGCGAACTTTAAACCTCGATTACTAGTGTCTCTGTCCTGGATGTTATTGTGCAACGTGTACGTATGTGCCATTAACCGCAAGTAATTTAATATGGCGCGTATCTGTATCCGGTACTGTAACCTGTTGGAGGAGCCTGTGGAGGAACCGCTGGCCGGTATGCTGGCGCAGGAGCAACATATGTGCTTGCCTGTGAAAAAATGAAACAATGAGATTCAGTACAGGGAAAGTGGATAGAACAGGAACCATTACTGGAATCCCCGAACACAAATAACATAATAAGATTACTAGACAGCCTGCGTGATTTTTAGCCAATGACATGGTGCAGTGATGCAACACAAAAAATTATCCAAGAGAGTAAGCCATTACCGGGCCATATCCACCTCCATAGGCTGCTGTTTCGTATCTGTTGATGAAAACAGATAATTTAATACACAAGTTAGCAAACCAATCCAAGCATAGAGAAAACCACGAGGTATCTAGCGCTTTTCAAGTTTGTGTTGAGCTCTCCGCTGTGATGGTAAAAAGCAAATGCAAACTGGTGTTTCTAACTGGATTGGCCTACTTTAGTTCTTCACTTCTGAGCCGGTGAGAGGTCTCCTTATTTGATTTTAAAGCTCCTTTTTCCGGGAGTATCTGATTGGTTTTAATTGTTCGCGCTGGAAAAATGACATTATACTGGTACACCACATTTCCTTACCCCGTGAAACCTCCTATTCTCCTGGCACCGTATGTCTGAAAAACAAAAAGTAGAACATAGCGATTCTATTACAAGCAGGTCTGAAGATTGAGATAGAATGACTCATATTAAAAAAAATAAGAAGTAAAAATAAATTGCGCAAAAAGAGAAATGCCACTCATACCTGATCATATCCGTCGTAACTGCTGAGAAAAAGAACATACACTGAATCAAAAAATTTAAAACGTGAACACTCTATTAATAATTTCTACGTTTTTGCTGCAGTTTCACAAAATAACTATATCCTTTCTATAGAACTAAGCCGTTCAAAATCTAACAGTTCGTGTCTCATGAACTCCTGAACCACTCGACTGCGTTCCACTATCTAAAGTTAACAAAATCTTGTCCTTTTATCAAAAATTGCAACAACAACAACAACGACAACCACGAACCAAAGGCGCTTTTGTTGAATTGTACTAAAACTTAACTTTTTGAAGGAGGTAAGCAACGTGTTACGTATTGCTAAAAAGAATGAGCGGGAGTGTTTTATCAAGTGCAAAACACGAGGCGTAGTCAGTTTTAGATAAGCCTGTGAGAGGAGGCAGATAAACGCAAGCTAGTTTTACATTTGCTAAAGCACAAACTATGCGTTTATTGTACGGTTTAAAAAGTGTTCAAACGTTGAATAGCGCTATCAATGGACAAAAAAATCACCATCCAACATATAAGTATTAGGGACACCAATTGCGCTATCTAGTGGATAGAGATCTATCCAGTGGCCAGAGTTCGTCAGTACTGTGCTGGCTGAAACCTTGTATACTTGGGCACTAAAGTGGGCCCCGGGTACCTGTGTGCACAGGTTTTCTCTTAGTTCTGGGGTAATCACAGCTTTAATCTTCCCTGCTAAAGTCATGTTTCAAAATAAGAAACAGAGCGAAATGTAGGAAATACGTCTTCGGTTACATATAAGGTACACAAGGATAAACACAACATCATTTAGGGCCGATATCCAGGTCCTACTACGCGGGCACCAAGTGTGGACAGACGGGCTCTCAACACTTGGTAAAGAAGCTGGTTACTTCTCCCACTAATCCTCCTATATTTGTTTCATTTGGCTCAATTTCAAACTTAGACTAGCCAGCTGATTCTACTCCAGTAGCCAGCTACTAGAGACAGCCCTGGGCTTGGCCCCTTGGACAAACATGTTGGATCAGTCGTAGTGGCAAGAACTGTAAAGGAGAGCTCGCTTATCTTACCCGGAGTAAGCACCATTATACGCCGACACCTGTGCCGGCTGAATTGTCCGTGTACTAAACTTGTTCACAGGAGAAGCTCTTCGAACTCCTCTCATTCCACGAAAAGCGGTGCCTGAAATATAAACGGTCAAGCATTTCAATTAAATTAATCTGGGAAATTTAACCGTAACGACAGCTTGAAAGATGAACACGATTTTAAAGTAGTTATAGTATCACTGTTAATTCCTTACGAATATATGTTACGCTAGAGTTTATTTCAACAGTACTTATTTACTGGAGAGAACTTGAAAATGTACACTAGCTTCAAGTATCGAGACTTATCGAGACTTATCGAGTCTCTAAAACCTAATTAAATATAAATATCTTCTCTACATCTTTTTTTTGGTTTTGTTGGTTTCGACTGTGCCCTTTTACTCAAGAAAAAAAAAAAGGAAACGAAAAAGTAGGGAGAGAAAAACGAAAAAAGGACCAGATGTATCAATTTTGCTATTTGCTTTTAGCCTGTTGCTCTCCTCTCAATTGATGTTTTTTTTTTTCTCGCGTTTTTTTGTTTTTGTTTTTGTTTTTTTGTTGTTTTGTTTTGTTTCGTTTTTGTTTTGTAGTTTTTCTTTCTTTTGTCACTTTTTACTTGCATTTAATTTGTTGTTTGTTAAAATAAATAAAAAAACACTTAAAAAAAAAAAAAAAAGTATCGAGACTTACTATCAAAAGTTTGCAGACGATGACAAATGCAATAAACGGTCATTGAAAACCAGGCAGCACCGACGGGAGTCACGAAATAAAAATGGAAAAATGAAATATGCCATAAAGCTAGGGATTTTGACTTTTTCTTCTTCTTTATATGAATGCTCAAAATGGTTCGCTTGCTAAATAATTTAACGTAAAAATAACCAATAATTTTTTAACACCCAAAAATTATATGCAATATTATGTCAGTCGAGAGCCGAGCACCTTATTAGCAAAAATTTCAGAAAGTTCCATCCAAAGGAGAAAAAAGAAACGCATGTTATTTTGCTGTTAAGTAAACTACATTTTGAGACCATTGTGTATTATAGTAAGAACTGCGTGTATTAAATGCAAAATAAATTAAATTTAGATTCATTTATCAGCAAAGAGATAGTTCATATTTTTAGTTAGAAGTTAAGGAAAGTTTGGAGGACATTTTGAGCTATGCTTTAAGGCAGACATGACGTTTAACTTTATTGTTCCAGAGCCACTACAGCTAACCTTTAATTCAAACACTGGAAAAAACAATGCTAATTATAAACATTAAACAAAATCACTTAAAAAACAATTCAGTTACAAGCTGGACACAATACTTATCTGTAAGATCAGTCATAATAAATGGCGGACACATGCATTCTCTTACACACAGTACATGCCGCTAGAGATCAACAAAATGTCAAGGGGAAGGAACAAAGCATGCTGTACCATTGGTATAGGGTCCTCGATTTTGGCCCGGACTTTTTTTGGCGTGCGGACGAGGGGTTGCATTGTTAACCTAAGTGAGAAATTATCAGTGTCAATGTGAAAATCATGCAACACATGCGGAAAGAGAGCGACTTATGTTTCGCTTGAGCCTGAACAACAGTCTAACTTATTGGTACTTCGCTCATTTTGGGCTTAAAAATATTTCGTCCACGGAAAAATAAAACACCTCAGAAGGATGATAACACTAAACCAATCACAAACAACACGGTTTTCTCTCTTGCCGCTAAGCCAATCACAAGTAGCACGTGTTTGCTTCCGTTTGCTGTAAACCAATGAAGAGCAACGCGCGCTTGCTCTCTTTTGCTAAGCCAATCACAAGCAGCACGTTTTTGCTTCGGTTTGCTAAACCAATGAAGAGCAGCGCGCGCTTGCTCCCTTTTGCTAAGCCAATCACAAGCAGTTAAGTGTTCGCTTCCGTTTGCTAAGCCAATCACAAGTAGTGCACACTTTGCTTCCGTTGGTAATCTGAAAAAGGAACACCTCAGCGTTTGCCTCCGTTCGAAACGCCAATCTCAGACCGTACGCGTTTAGCCTAAACCATTCAGATTGTTGTTTTGGCTGCGTTCCAGCGTTATCATTCCAGGGTCGTACGAAATCTTCCTATAATGTGTATTGTGCTTTGTTCAAACAGCTTAGCGTTAAGTCAAAGCACAATATAGAGCTCAATGAAAAATGGGTGTAACGAATCTTGCCCTGAAAATTTTACGAAAGCGAAAGACGTCAAACAGTTCCTGATTCAAGGCAAAAGGCAAAAGCTTTGCTCGATACTTTCGCTACCACCTAAATGTGATCTTAACCATAATTGTTCAAGCTTGGAAATAATTTTCACAATTCTATAAACGACAATAGGCCATTTTAAAGTTGTGGGCTTAGTAACGTAGCCTTTGAGTGAACGAGAGGCTGAGGTTGACCTTGTTTTGATACAAACCTCTTTCCTTTTGTAATGGAAATCATGACTAAAAAAACACTAGTTACACACTGTAGCATAAGAAAGACATGGTTTACACAATAAAGCAGGAAGGGTTCTATCAAAAAAAGGTCCACTCCAGCCTCGTTTCCACCTGTAACTGTAAAATGGACTAATCGTGAAACTACGCGAAAGTAACTTGAGGAGTTTTTACATACACGAATTTCCTTAATTGAAATCTTCACCGATGAATAGGATTAGTATTTTAAGTGTATTGGTTGTGAAGGTGGAGTATCACTAAGTCCAAAACATTGACTACCAAGTTTAAATATAACCGTAGGTTTCTTGTCATAGAAATCAATAGGAGAGGTTGAGGGCAAAAGTTTCTCATGTTATACACCCTTTTGTCACGGGCTCACATCAGTTGTTTCTATTAACAAACGAGAAAACAACACCGAAAAGAAAGTAACTTGCAAAGAAAAACAAATGCCCGATATAGTTCTAATACCTCAATTTTTCTTCCATCAACCACAGTTCCATTTAATTTTTCTCTTGCTTTCATTGCATCCGCAGAACTCACAAACGTAACAAAGCCGAATCCCTAAGACAACAACAACATTATGAATACATTTGAATTTGTAACTAGTGTAAAATGCTACATCTGTATGAGTATATCTCATGGTCCTCTTTAGCTAGCCTCTTCACAGACCCTCTATTTTCTCTTCAAAGTCCGTCGAGCGCGCGTGATAAAAAACAAAAACCCCGGGGGATTTATTGACCGCCATGGCAAGGAGGTAGGGGTGGGGGAAGAAGAAAATAGACGTTCTTTATTTTTCTTTTTCGTGCGTTCGCTTCGCTCGCGTGCTCGCCAATGTTTTCGAAAAGAACAAAGAACGTAAAGAAAAATAAAACAACGTCTGTATACAGGCTACTCTTTAACTCACATAAAAAATTCTTGTTTTTTGGTACAAATAATGCACAGCAAACGACCAGTAAAGGGAGACCTTGGTCACGTGGTACAAACTGGCGTTTGCAGTTTGCCATAAACGGGATTCTAAATCTCAACAATACTGAACCTCTCTTTAAGGTCAGACAGTTCTATTTGACTGCTGACTGCTTATTCCCATAGGACGTTGCATCCTTGGGCACACCACGTAAACAGTTTCTGTCAATAATTGCCAATCTTCCAACTTCTGTTACAAACACATCAAAAATATCCTGTGTGTCCCTAATTTCCAACTGTCTTCTCGGTCTTCCCCTTTCTCTTTTCCCATCTTTCTTTCCCTCCAAAAACAACTCTATCTCTATCTCTATCATCAGACCATTTGGACGCTATAATCAGATCACTCTTGGACAACTCTATAATCAGATTACCTAGGTCTGTCATCAGGATGTCCACTTGAAGGAAAGGCAAGCCTTGAAAAATAAAATTTACCTTTGATCCTCGTTCATTGTAAATGATTTCACAATCTGCTAAACTTCCAAATTGCTGTAATAGAAATTGAAATAAAAAAGTGTCAAAAAAGATCAAATCAACTTCATCATGTAATATTACAGTAACTCTACCTTTTATGAAGCACCCATCACCATCACCATCACCATTTCGTTAAAAGCCTTGTTGGCTGGCGGCTTTTTCGAATAAACTCTACGTAGAACAGTGGCTGTAGACCACACATTTGGGAAGAAAAAGAAGTAAACATAGCAACGTGACACCTTCAAATTGGAACCAGATTGCACTCAACGTACGTGTAATGCTCTGCTTTGACAAAGTTTTTCACTTGGAAGATATTTTGTTAAGCGTGTACAGTACCAGTAGTAAATTCAAATAACAACAATTTGGTGTGCTTCTTGGTGCTGGGGAAACTATTGTTGGTTGACTATGCAGTTGTGGGGTGAGTATTGTCCAGTGTCTACTCTATCTTTTGTATTATGACATAAGAAGATCAAAACATCTGCAACCCCACAGGACTTGCAAAAACACTTGAATTCCAGCACGTCCATGGGGCCAGCGGCTACGGAAGCCGAAAAGGGACAATCCAAAAATATTTTGCAAATCCCAAAAAATATTTCAAATCGAAATGTTTTTTTCAAACTTACTGTCGAAAAGTTTTACAAATCTAAAAAACCATTGCAAATCCTAAGAAAATTAGCGGATCCACAAATAACTTTCTCAATAATCCGAAAATATTTTGCAAATCCGGCCATAAAAATTATTTCATATCGCTATTTTTATACAAATCATTATTGAAGAGTCTGGCAAATCTAAAAAAACATTGCAAATCTTAAGAAACTTATTGGATCCGCAAATAAATTTTTATAAAACTCTAAAATAGTTTACAGTCCAAGAATCGTCATGAAATCCAAAAAAATATTTTGGAAATCGAAAAAACAGTTTTGTCACGTGCCATCGACATGCCACGTTGCGTTTGGCCCTGGTGAGACGTATGATCGACGTTGCAGCTTTCTAGCCCTTCGAAGGGCGGATGCATCTAGATCCAACTCTCGTAAAATTTTCATGACCATGTCTCGAGGAACAGTAACATGGTAGGTTGTTCTTAGCTTGTTCCACATTCCACGATATCCAAGAAGTGATGAAGGGCTCACAATTTCTCGTTTAATTATTTCCCGAACAGTGCCGGCGTGTTCTGAATGAAGGTGGTTTCTTCTTCGTAACCCATAATGGCGTAGCCTTCTCTTCAAAGTCCTCACGTTCATTGAAATCCCATGGTATTCTGCCAGAAAGTGAACAATGGTGTCATAACAAAATCCCCTTTTAAAGTGATGTTCTATAGCCAATCTCTCGCCTTTCGTACTGGACAACACACTTTCCTGTTCACGCCTTTTTAGTGTTCCACACCAACGGCAGAATGTTACATTGTTCCCAAATTCTCCTCCACATTTATGACAGAACATCGTACTCGATGTTTCTAACCTCTTTCTTTCGCCATTTTGGATACTAGAAATGGCGGGAAAACGCCGGAATGACGCTGGCTGGCTGCTGGCACAAGTAGCACGTAACAAAACTTTTTTCTCGATTTACAAAATAATTCTTTGGATTTCACGACGATTCTTGGACTGTAAACTATTTTAGAGTTTTATACAAAGTCATTTGCGGATCCAATAAGTCTCTTAGGATTTCCATTGTTTTTTTAGATTTACCAGACTCTTCAATAATAATTTGTGCAAAAATTGCGACTTGAAATAATTTTTAAGGACATGCAAAATATTTTCGGGTTATTGAGAAAGTTATTTGTGGATCCACTAATTTTCTTAGGATTTGCAATAGTTTTTCAGATTTGACAAACTTTTCGACAGTGAGTTTGAAAAAAATATTTTGATTTGAAGTATATCTAACCTATATCACTGGATAGTGATTTATAGGGTGGATAACGCTATCCAACATTTGAACAAGCGGGGACAGAACAATAACGTTCCCTAGAAATATGAAGCCCATATCAGGTACAATTTCAGTTTACTATAAAGACTTTGCAAATAACACAGAAAGGTCTGTACACAGGTATGTTACTGCCTGGAAGCTTCAATAAATAAAGCGATTATTATTATCAAAATTGTTATAATCATCATCATCATCATCGTCATCATCAAAACTCACCCCAAACATTTGAACAAGATCATGATCTCTGAATCGGAATGGGATGTTAGTGACATGAAGTCTTTTTGGTCCGGTGTCGCCATTCTGTACAAGCAAGTCAGTTCCAGCCTGCTGAAGCTGATGAGTCTGTAACTGTAGCTGTTGCGTTGTGTCTATGGACGGTGGTAACGTAACCTCTGTGTAGGGTTGAACAGGGAGCGGCTGAGTGTACTGAACACCATTGCTGACCTGTTACAATGCACAGTACAATCATGATAATCAAACAGAGATGAAAAAATAAATTCAGAGAAGGAGACACTACATGTATTTCTCGGACTATCTCTACTTACAGGGCTTAAAGAGACAAAGTGGAACAAATTTTCTTGTCAAAGGAAACAACATAATATTATTTTCACACCTGGGTGCAAAGACACAATGAAGAGAAAATTTTCAGACATCAGGCCATTAGATGTTACAGGAGCTGTGTCATAAAATTATCAAAACTTAGACAGTGGAAACCACCATCAAACTGGGTGAGACATAAAAGTAAGCTTGCAAACATGAAAAGAAGGTATAAATAATGCAACAAGCACAAAAAGAGCCATGGATGGACAAAGCTGTGACTGAAACGGATTGCAATAATATTGTGTTTCTTGAAAACTTATAAACCTCACAGTTTTTTTCAAAGTTTTTTTTTTTTTGCTTGTAATGTTTGATAAATTATGATGCTTGGGAGACATACTTGTTTGACATGAAGCTGTGATTTTATCATTCACGAGTAACTTCTCATGTTCCATAGCAAATAAGGATTGGCATTAAAAACAAAATGAATACTTTCAGTTACACTAACACTTACCAATCTGGAACCTGTCTGAAATTTTGGAATACGAACAGACCACATTTTAAACAGTAAACTCCGGGAAAAATTCTGTCCACACTCATAAACAAAGTGATTTTCCTTGTTACTATAATTAATATAGACAGTGGCAAGCACAAAAAAAAAATTTCAATTTATGTACTTTGTCTTAAAAATTTTACGACCTTCATGAAAGCTATAAATGATTATTTTTCTGCAATTATTAGAAACCAAAAATCCAAAACAGAAGTTGACAACAAATACATGTATACTGTACATCATTTTGTGGTAACAATATTATATTTTTAATTTACCAAAGACTAAACATTCAAATATTCCAAACAAGAAACAAAAATAAGCAAGTTAGACACCTTTCCATGAGACCTCACAAATTAATACATAATTAATAAACTGCTTTCAACCTTTTGTGCCAAAAACAATTGTAGCTTACACATGTCAATACAATTAAACAGGTAGAACACCAGTAAACTCACGAAAAACCTGCCCAAGGTGTCACTTGTTAGGTCAGTAATTGGTACCATTAACCCAATTACTGAAAAAACTCCTTAAAAAATTTTGGTGTGAAAAGGAAAAAACCAAACAAATATACACTTCTATTTAAAATCTAAAAATTACTGTGGTGAAAAATAACTACATTGTGTGACCACAGAGGTCTCATTTACCAATGATAATAGCAGTGTTCTCTTGCATTTATAATAAAGAAATACAGGTGTATATTCATTCTACTGAAAGACAATCATATACAATGAACCTATAGCCCATTTGATATAGCTAAGTCATACCGATGAATCACATAAAGTTTCCTCAAGAATTAAAGTAATTCTGCCTACAGTAATGAAAGTTTCTCAAACCAGATAATATAGAACTCCTGAATATTTTTTAATGGACATTGTACTCAAACAAGAAAAATACTTTTGCTAGGAGAAAGTCTGGACTCGACCTTACACATATTTTGACTAAAAACAAGGTGCTGAACCAGGGCTCAGTTATTCTTACTGCTTAACATAAACACAAAGTTAGCCTACTCTAACCTGTCACATTCCATTTGAAGGAATCAAAATAAAGTCTTTTGAATACAGACAGGCTCAAACAAAGGCTTTCAACAGATTAAAGTTACAATGGCAGCCAGATCCCTTTGAAAGCAACATTATTAAGTCGAAAAAGGTTACAAACAGAGGTTAACATAAAAAAGCTATACCTCCATGATATAAATCCTGAGTTTTCGTCCTGAGCCCTGCATGTAAATGTAGTTAGGATAGCTGCCAAACTCTCTGTAATGTAGTCCCTCACAATGTCTTAATAATTTACTACTAGTGCCCTACCAGCTGCTAACACTTTAAGATTTATGGTTCATTAACAAAACACAGGATCTTAGACACAACATGGTAAAACATTACGATTTTCCTGTTGCACATAAACTCCATTCTTGAATCATTCAGAAAACAGAATATCAGAATACAAGGATCGACTTAAAATATAAAATAATAATTACGCAGTATCTGTAGCTAAAAGAAAATCCAATCTACCTGTATCTTTCAGAACAGAAAAACAAGGATTAAATATGATCAAGATACAAATTCTCATACCAAAACAAATAATATAATCCTGAACAAGTTGAGAGAATTCACACAATATTTTATTAACATGAAATGCCCTCAGTTCTGACATAAGGAAAGTTTACTGTTATCAACAATGAATTTAAACAACATATTTTGTATTTTCAAGTGTCAGTCACTAATTAGAATCCGTAACTTCAAGGTTTTACAATCATCGGGATGGAGACATTATCACCAATCAATTAAACACTGATTCATGTTAATGAGGTCTTAAGCAAGTCAGATAAGATCTCAAGAAAACTATCTCAGAGAGAAAAATAATGGAAAAAAGCTTTCACACCTCTTCAGACAGTACAAAAAAAATTATTTTGCCTTTCCACATTTCTTTCCTTACGTATCACAGCACTGGGAAAAATAAAGAATAAATACACAATGCTTTCATCTATCCAATCTTAGCTTCAGCATTTAAAATATCCCTCTGTGTCCACACAAAACAAATCATTCAAGTTCTCTTGAAAGTAAGCTTAGTCTAAAAACCTAAAATTATTTTACTTGTAAATCTTATAGAACATTTTTATGAAAAAAGGATTTTTTTCCTTGTGCAGAAAAAGAACTAGATTTAATAACAACTGGAGAATTGTGTATCTAATGTTGAAGGTAATCTGCCCTCACATTGAACCAGAATTTCCTTTCTCCCTACAAATAAGAAAAAAAGAAACAAAGGAGCTTCTGAATCAACCTTCAATTGGCGACAAAATTGTTGAGACATTGTCCTCAACTGAGGTAAATTTGGAGAACAAAACAATCCACAATCCTCCTCTCCATTCAAAGTTGCAGTCTTTAATGTTTTTTTTAATGGTAGCTTGAACAGCAGCACAACAGTGCATCGAGGGGGAAGGAAAGCTATATTTCCCTTTTTTAACTTGCGAATCTTCAGAGGGGCACTTCAGGGCAAATAGTCTCAACTAATTTTGTCGCCAGTTGTTGGTTGAATACTGGACAGGTATAACCTGGAAATGCATTTTACCCACAACCTTTATGCAGACCTGGCTTGGCTGATTCTTCAGGAAAATATTCTGATATGCCCAGCAGATTTATATCCAGATTTATATTTGTATGCTTTGGTAAAACCCAGCTACATGAAGTAATAGCCTTGATTGTAGGGGCTGCCTCAAAAAACATTGCTCTGCACCCAAATAGAAAACAACACTCAAAATCAAAGTACAGTTATATGAAATATATCATACATTTAAAAAATGACTAGCTTTTGTATTGACACGTTTTCAAATAAATTTGAGAATTATACCTGTTACAAAACAATTCTTTCAAAATGAGTGATAACACATTACATAACAAGTTTAGAAAATATAGAAATAACCAATCTTCTTTTTCGGTAAAACAAAACGAAAGATAGCTTTGAAAATAATCATACTGAATTATTTTGGCAGAAAGATTCTCAACCAAAAGTACCACCATATTATTTATTAACGCCACAAATTAAATGAAAAGAAGTAAAACATGTATTTTTAGCTATAGTTATATACTACATTTTTCTTCCTTTTTGTTTAATTCATAAGATGTTTTTATAAAAATTAATGGGTGATCCAAATACAAAATTTATGAATGTTGGGATAGGAAAAAATTTTACAGTTTACCAATGTAATAGCTCAATAAAATGACTGCTTTGATAATCTTTCCTCCACAGAAAACTTGAAATAAGGTAACAAAAAAATCACGTATTTTATATAACATGGTCAACCAAAACCAATCATTAAAATAAATTCATATTGAAACATGCTAAAAATGTAAAGCTAAGGGTTATCTGAAAATGTTCAACACAGTGCAATGCAAAAAGTAATGCAAAATATTCATAGCGTACTTCGCTTAAAGACTTACATAAATGCTGTAGAAGTCCATAAGGTCTTAAACAAGAAAATCAGTTCACAAATGTTGCATACAAAGAGGTAAAGTACCGGTAGCTCTAATCACTGCGACACAAATGAAACAGAGTTATGTTTCTATACCTGATTATTGAACTCAATGGAAATTAACCTCCTAGCCAATCATATCATGGTATGAATCTCAAAATGAACAGATTATCCAAATTAAATACCTACACTGCGCACACAAGACAAACAAGGAAGTGTGAAACTTTAACCTGGTAATAAATTATATTGCACTAAACAGCAAAAAAACGTCAGCAAATGGATTGCAATGGTTTGAATCTAGTTTTCCTTTCTTTTTGCAGATGTTTATTAGCTGATTAGTTTATACTCAGTGTGGTTTTGCTTAACTTACAAAGGACATAAAAGATAAAATCATAAAAGCAAATTTAGTTGATTTCCCACATGCATTCCACACTATTTAATATAAAACACTTCCATCAATAGATTGTTTACACCCAAGGAGACAAAGTTATTCAATTCTATTTTACAAATACATTGCAAAAATGGCCTCATTGGGTCACTTAATGGTTTTTAAATATTAATCATTCTCAAAACATTTAAACTCATTATTTCTGATCATTAAATGATGTTGCTAAACATGTCATTTGTACAAGCAACTAATCAAGGTACAGATCTCAGACAATCTCCACTGGCTAAATATACATCTGTACACATTATTTTAAATAACACAGCAGCTCAAGCTGAATCATTTCTCTTTATTTCATGCTAGAAGAATACTTTATGTTTAAATATATCATTGTTTTACTTGCTGTACCAGGTTTTATTTAAATTTACATTTGTACACAAAAAACCACCTTCTGGAACCACGTAATCTGTTATTATTACCATCAAAATTTAAAGAAATTCTCGTGCACCTATTGGTTGACATCCAGCTATCGACACTGTGAAAATATAAACAATGAAATTATGTGATGATGGAACATTTTTTCTTTCTCTACTATGTAAGCATGATTCCCCAAGAAACTTTCTGAAAATAGTTATTCAAAAAATTGAATGTTATAATAATAATAATAATAATAATAATAATAATAATAATTCATTATTAAATTTTGCAAAACACAAAAATAACATTTAAATATGATCTAATGCACTCTACCAAAACATACGTAAAATCATAAAGGATAGATACATGTAAGTCAATGCACCACAATAATATTCCTATAAGTTCATAATTATTATCTTCATTCTAAGCTTCATTCCTTACAGTTGAGTTGAGATGATCTCCACAAATATATTGGTCTGCTCCTAATACTCTATTTATTCGATTACCCGCCCTGGGCGCTTATTAAATTTTTTGGACCTTGAGAGTGGGCGCTAATTCAAGATGGGCCCTTATTAGAGGCTGGGCGCTTATTAAATTTTCACAATTTCAAAAAGTGCAGTAAGAACATGTAACAAAGTAAGGTTTCTGTAAAATACGCTGCAGAAACCTCCATCTTGGGGGAAGTCTCTTATTAGTACCTATTCAATTTTTTTCGGCTGGGAGGTGAAAGGGGGTGGGGTTGGGTTGGTGAAAGGGGGTGGGTGCTTATTCGAGGCTGGGCGCTTATTGACTTTTTCTGCCTTTAGGATGGGTGCTTATTTGAGGTGGGCGCTAATTCGAGGTTGGGCACTTATTCGAATAACTACGGTACATAGGTCTTCATATATACAGCTATTTTGAGAAAAGTTGTTGGAAAAAGTGCATGCGACAATCCCGAAAGGTATTATGAGTGGTTTTGCATTCACTCAAGTAATGGCAAAAGAGGCCATTGACGTATGTTTGCGAGTGCTAAAGGAAAGCAGCAAAAGCAGGTTTGACAGCTACATGTACAGTGTCAGGAACAGTGTATTGATAATATCCCATATTACCTTTCGGGATTGTTGTGTGCACATTTTTTCTGACAGCCTTTCTTAAAAAAGCTGATGAGTTTGTTGAGCACTGCATGGCTAATGAAGAGGCCATGGGTTTAATCGCTGCACAGGCTCAATTTGTAATACCAGTACTGCTTAGATTGCAATTACAAAGTTCTACATCATATCTTCATTTACATATATATTCCCACAGTTCATATCTTCTTCATATATACTATACAATAATAGCTATTGTTCACAATCTTACAGATAACAGAAAATACACCATTTTTGACCAAAAAGTGTTCAACACTTTGCACTATAAATTCCTACATGTATGATGTCATTGCTATAATATTTTCTCAAACTATTTGTTCTTATCATCCCCTAACCAAGTAACATCCTACAACATCAGATTCTTAGGATCCTTCTCTAAATACAGTGTATGCGATAGGGCAGTCCCTATATATAAGGGAACCATTCTGCAATGTACAAAAAAGAACATACCCAACTGATCCAGTTACTGCTATTATTATTATTATTATTATTATTATTACCATTATTATTATTATTATTATTATTATCATCATCATCTTCATCATCATCATCATCATCATTATCATCATCATCATCATTATCATTATTGAGTCAACTCAGTTTAGATTTAATCCTTTCATACATAATTTACATCTGCTCTTACCATCGATGTGTCAGAGCTACTGTGGTTGCAGGAAAAGGTTTAATAGTAGTACAGTACATCATAAAAGCTGATTGACTACAGGTGGCAAGAATGACTCAAAAACAATCACTCAGGGTTAATACACAGTCATGCTAAGTTGGGTCTGAAGGCGTGCTCCCCTCGCAATTGTTTGAAAATAATTTACTGAGTTCTTGGGAATGTAATTTTCTGCATAATCAAAGTACTTTAATGCAAAGTTATGACCATTTTGTCATTTAAGTTAAGTTTTTGCCATAACTGCAGGTTTAAGAGATTAACAGTTTAGCCTGGATCTGGTTAGATCCACTCAAGATTTCACAATCCGAACAATGACACAAACTTTACTCTTAGTTTCTTTCACAAAACGATTGATAGTGTACTTCCTTCACCCAAGAATTTCTGGAAATAGTTGTTTTTAAAATTATGGAAAAGTCTGGCCTGAAAAGAAGATTCTTCTTTCACCACCCCCACCCCCCCTCCCCCAAGCCCCTTAAATACAATGTCATTAAATCTGATGAGCCCCTTCCAGAATAATACAATTCACTTCCCTAAAAATGGACATCAAGTAGATTCTGATCCAAAAATTCAGCGGATTATGAAAATATTGTTTAAATGATTGCCGTGGGGTTGGTAAAGAAGTATGTGACTAGCTATTCAGTGTGGCAAGTACTAAGTGAAGTACTTGGCGTTAAATTGAATATCATTTTCCAGACGGCATCTGATAATATACTGGATAATAATAAACAAATCATGGCATTTAAGCTTCAGTTCTGGATTTTAACAATGGTTGCAGAATCTCTTCCAGAAACTTACACTTTATTAGGTATGTAAAATTTTTCTGCTTGTATTTCTATTACGAATAAATCTAAACGAATTTTATAAGCACTGCGTAATCGAGCTGCTTATTGCTTTGACATGTACAAGAATGTTTGTGATTTCAAACCTGATATACATCTTGTGGTGGAAATGAGCTTCCACACAGCTTGCAAATATATTCCGGAACGTGTTCCATTCAAATTAAGTGGCAACTTGAGCGATAAAGATATAAACAATTATATATGTACTCATCCACTACTTCTGCAATACCACCGGACGTCTACAGCTTTTCGGTAATGAATACTGAATTGTAATGAATATTATTTGTGCTGCACATACTAGACATTCGATACCCGTCTAGTAAATTTGGATGACATAGATAAAGACTGTGTTTTTCCGCATGCTACTTCAATTATAATCATGAGAAGAGACGCTTTTTATTTTCGTAATATGGAGATAAAGATAAACAGGAATGATAACATTTCCCGGCCAGTGTGATCGCAACAGCATGTCAAGGGGTTTGAAAGACAAAACAAACGTTGAAATCAGCCGGGTGTAGAGGATGATCAAGATGAGCTATTTGTATTTTCCATCTTTATGCTCCCATCGGAAAATCAGATAATTAAACTAGCGAATTCATGGATAAATGCAAATGTAACAGTTCCATGGTATCGCTAATAACAAAGAAAAAGCGCGCGACAATGCTCAAGGATCGGGGATTTGAATAAACACATGCAAAGAATTGCGAAAAGCGGAAATACTTGAGCAACACATTTTGTTTCGCAGTTCAAGTCTGGGAAATATTTCCCGCATTTCTTTGAGACTAATGAACGTTAAGTGGTAGAAACCTGAAAAGCATATAGTTACATCAGTCGAGAGTTACGAGACAAAGACTTCTTGTCGGGAGTGTAGTTTGTGCTTATATCATATTTTGCAAGCGATTAAAACATTTCCGCGTAAATGCAAGTGCGTCACAATGCAAGCAAGAAATTTTCACGACAGTTTACAAAGCTTAATTTGCCATTGGACTTTTTAAAACATACCATTTAAGGATTTGAAAGTGTAATTTTACAGCGCAAGTCTCGTCTGACCAGGACAATCCTGTCTCCATGACAAAATTTAGAAGACCTCCTTCAAGGTATTTCCAGCACACACAGGGAAAATCGAGCTTGAGGTAGATGACGATCGGCAACTTAACACAAAATTAAACAATTCGAGGTTTGTTAAGTTTTGTAGGGTTGTGCGGATCATGGTTTTTCGTGGAACTGATCGACGGCGATAATAATTAACAAACGTCAAAATACACCTATGCTGTCGAACCGCGAAGACTTACCGTGTCTTGAGAGTTCGGCACGTTTTCCATAGTTCCATTCGTCCTCGAGCTATCCTCTGCTGAAAATGCACTGGTACCTTGTTGTGCCATCGAGTAATCTGAGGGATTCCACCCACAATGACAACAAAGAAATCGAGATTTCCTCCTTGTCAACTTTCAGATCCAACTCAAACTGCCCGGACTCGCGCCAATAGTTTTCCGCGGACCACATGGCACAGCAGCCACAGACACTGATCACCGGGAAGAGAGGGGAGAGAGGGGAGTATTTTGTTATTACATTTTTGTGCAAATCAATAGACAAAGAGCCAATAAAATACGTAAATTTCATTTAAATGACAGATTTTGCGGCGGAAATTTATTATTTGTGGACAGAAAGTTAAGTTTTGCCTTTAATTTTGAGGAAGCAACATTACAATTTCTACCCTCCCCTACAATGTAAACAATGGCATGAAAAACGCATTTGACAAAACACCTGCCGGCAAGAAGTGAAGGAAAAACAAAATTAACTACCTTTGTAAACAGTGGGATTAAAGGACCATGCACGTTGCTGGAAAATTTATATTTTTATTGGGACTGTGTTGCAAAGAATCACCATAGTGTTAGAAAATGATACATGACTGATATTGTTCTAATATTCTCTAAAACAAATCGCTTCCCTCTTATGAGCAGGAATAATAATTACTGGCGCGTCATGTTGTCGGCTCATTTTGTGCTAGCCAAAAGTTTAGTCATATTAAAAGCAATAACAAAACGGATATGTTTCCATGTGCAATGTCAGCTGGCATCGTTAGCGCGGAAGCGCGTATAGTTCGCTTGCATCTGTCAGAGGCCTACCACGGGGCTCCAGACCAACTTCTCTTCCTTTCGTTGATTTTTGTCATTTTTGCGTGCCTCTCCTTTTCTTCTTCTTCCTTCAGTTGTTCAATTTCTTTCTTTTTGTATTTCCTTGCTCTTTGTCTATCCTTAAGATTTCTTTCCTTTTTCTTGTTATTTCAATTGAACGTCCTCAAAGCTGTTTTTATAGATTTTTTTTGCAATTTTTGTCAAACCCCTCCAGCGACCGGAAGTTGGGCAATTACATCTTTTGCATATGAGAAAGTCAGCTCGAAATACATGCATTAGACCGTTTGTTCATCCCTGCGACATTTTGAAAAGAACATTAAGCGCACCTAGTGTTGCTAGCTTTGTTTACAGTGCGGTATTTAGACGTCTATTTGGGAAAGAAAACTGCGAGAAAATATAAACGATGAGTTGTGGTGGAACATTTCGAAAATAAGACTGAGAGAAAATGCACTTGACGTACTTTTTTCACTATGCGACCAACTATGGGATAGTAGAGTAAGGATAGTTGGCTAATGTTTTTTAGTGCGCACTATTTAGTAAGGGAAATTCATGAAAGGCACGAGTTACACCTTTGTGCATTTCGGCACAAATGCACGCGTGACAAGTAGTTTCGCCTACGCGTCGTTTCTTTAACGTTCCATTCGCCAATGTCTGAAGTCATTTCGCTGATGAAACAAGGAGCGCTACTGACCTAGAACCAAAACTTTAGTTGCTTATATCTCGCTAACCCCGTAAATCCTTTATTAAGCCCTCAAGGGGTGGGGGGGGGGGGCTTATTTATTCCAAGCCCATTTGAGGGGGGGGGGCTTAATAGAGAAGGGAGGCTTATTTAATTTAGAAATAACAATGGTATCAGGTCTCCATAAAGAACTAGAACACAAAGTAGAAAAGCTCTAGTAAAGGAAGTTTTAGGTCAAGCAGCCGAGGATCAGAATCAAATCCGAACTTCCAGTTAGTAAATAAACCACCCCGGATCAGTCCACAAGAATTTTTACAGTCATGATTGATTAATACAGTCTATCACTTACTAGTGAAGAATATTTAGGGGAGGGGAGGGGAGCTTATTAACTTCCTTCCCATGAACGGGGGCTTATTAGAGGGAGGAGGCTTATTTGAGAGGGGGGGGCTTAGTAGAGGATTTACAGTAAATAGGATCGCCCTGGACTGAAACTTTGCGAACTAGCCAGCTTCAAGCTGGTAGAAAATCACATTCAGCAATGTTTGGAACAAGTTTGGAAAATCATAGTAAATCTTCGGAAAGCCAGTTGGGGTTGTTATTTAACAGGCCTCATCTAATGAGAGAATTTAACAGATCCAAGAAATGGAGACAGTTCCCTGACATTGCTAGCAATAAAATTTACTTCTTCCTGGCTTGGCAAGAATAACAGTCCAGACACATTGAGTACTACCAGAGATGGACAAGCCAGATTGATGTGATCCATAAGCAGTGATGTACAGGAAACAACATGGAGTTCTTTGAGATGCTCACTGTTCAAGTTCAACTGACAAGGCCCGTAGCAGTTCTTCAAAGTCAGTGATTCCACCATACCACAGTTTTGAATCAAATCACCAACAGGGCAGTCAAGGTTACAGTATTCCAGGGATATATGCTGAACATTGCACAAAGAAACAACTAGAGCTTTCAAATTACACTTCTTGACAACAAGATGCTTGATTTTCAACTGACACATCCTACTTCTGAAATTTAACTTTGTATATTCAATAGGTTTGACATGATCTAGCCTTCTTTCAAAGTTCAGTTCAAGGTATGCGACTCTGTCAGCTTCAACAGTGATTTTCCGAAGGTTAGGTATGTCACTGACTACAATCTTCTGGACATCAAAAGACAATATTGAAACTGCTTTTAAAATAGTGGAACGAGTCATTGACTTTTTAATCATAAGATGCTGCAGTTTGGGACAACGAATGTCAACTGAGGTCAAGCGTTCACCATTGTCAAATATTGTGATATTTTCCAATGATGGAGTCGAGTGCTGATCTAGTCTTAAACTTGACCAGTACACTTCAAGCTCTAATGATTTGATGTCTGGGTTTCTAACCAAAAGACTTATCAGTTCTGCTGGAATAAGAGCATTGCATCTCCTTAGTTTTAACTCATGCAGAGAGTTAGCAGTGATTCTGTTGAGGTTGCGAACCTCAACACACAGCAGTAGATAAAGACACCTCAGTGCGGATGCATCAATGCCCAGTTTACACACAGAAGTACAACCATTTAGTGTCAGCTTCTTCAGATTAGGAAATACAAAATCGTACTCTGCAAAATCTCCAACCTGAAAAAGCTCCACTTCCATAACAGACTTGGAATTTAAATGGAGTTGCTGAGTAGATGGCAAACCATGAATTTGGTCATTCCCATAACTAAATTTTTTCAAGCCTTTTAGTTCTTTGACAGAGTCTCTGAGATCAGATGCATCTATTCTTGCTCGCTCTAGCTCCAGACTTGTTATGTGATGATTATACTTGGACATCATGACACCTCTTACAGTAGTTATCCAATCTGGCTTGACCACTGAGTATTGCAAACAAAGGTTTCTAACCAGAGGAAAACTCTCAGCTATGTGCTGCAAATCATCCTCATTGAAAATTCCTTCAAGAATCAGGGAACCCTCCAAGGTGACACACCCAAGAGATTTTTGACAACTCAGCCCTCTGAGAAGCCTCTTCGACCATGGCATACCAGTTATTTCAAGAGTAGTCAAAAATGAAAGACGAGGGGCGTACAAGAGGAGAATTTCAGTGAAAAGTTCATGACATTTCTGTAACCGAATGAGCTTCACAAAACGACCAAATAGTTTGATGATAGTTCTGAATCTTCCCAAAATAGCACTGTCGTAGCTACAGTTTCTAACATTCTTTACGATTATCTTTTCCCAAAGAGAAGGATCAGTGTTGGTAACAATTATACTTCGCCAACTCTTACAGACAAGACACAATGTAAAAATATCATCATACACGGGGTTAAATTTTTCGAAAATTGCTAACCAAAGCTCTGAAGGTAGAGCCACTCCAAAGTCATTGTTATGACCATTTTCTTCTTCAAAAAATGCCATGTTGGTTAAGAGTTCTCGATCAGTCTTTCCACCCACAAAATGCACAAAAAGGAAGCCGCCATGTTTACAAGCTAAGTGACCCTCATTGTGAAACAACAATAATCTCCTTTGTGAGGGAGAGGCAGTGGACTGGTAAAAAAAACTGTGGTTCAGAGCCAGAGGGGTTTTAGAAGTAATATTTAAAGCAGACCCTTTTTCATCGAAAATCACAAAAATGGCCACGATCACAACTATAAATAACATAAAAGACAGCATCAAAATTATTTAAGCCGCACCAAGGCAACTGCCCTTCTCCTCCCTCCCCAGACCTATTTCATTGTCGGGTACATGAAGCGCGAGTTACAAATTGCAACTTGCTCAAAGTTCTTGCACTAGCTTGCGCTTCGTATAGTGGGAAATGTTTCGTTCGTCCTTTGTGGGTGAGAATTCAAACCCGTGGTCCCCATCTTCGACGTACATTCACGTAGGATCTTTACAAAATATCCTTAAGTTTGCCGAGAATTCTGGTCATATTGACAGGGTAAGTTTTAAGCTTAAGTTTGTCAACACTTACCCTGCTGGCAGAGTCGCTTCGATCTTTCTAGGAAGATCGAAGGAGACTCTGTTCGCAGGGTAGTCAACACTGTATTTAATAAACACCATATTGATGAAAGTCATTGTTATTCGATCTGAATGAATCGATTAATTTTGGTAATCGATGAATAATCGATGGCTGACTGTTCTGTGACTTTTCACCACAATATTCAATGTGACAAAAAAACTCTGCCATCTCGCAATTATGACATTGATTGGCAGGAAATTATTATTGACAATAAATGATCAGCATGGTGACTTACAGTCATCACTCATGTTCTCTGTTTTCATCCTTAAACACTAAAGTTGTGCTTGTGGGGATAATGTCAGTGGATCAAATTTGTTTGCATTGAGAAATGAATAGGACTACTTTATACCTGCCAACTTTTTTAAGTTATAGGCGTGACATTTTTATCTTGAGAGTGCCAAAATTTTTCGTACAGGTCCGAAGATATGCAAAGATGTCCGAAGACATTCCGAAGATGTTAGGAAGAGTTCCTTCTAACATGAAAGAACACGACCTTGTCTCCAGCGACTTTTCCACTAAAATAAGAGAATTCAAAGAAAGTCAATCATTCACATGGCCTTTTCTTTTCTCTTATTGGTTCCAGTTTCTTTAAATAATTAATATATTTTTCAAAATGTGTCAGTAAATGCTGTAATGGCACAAACTTTTCTACCATGCATGACAAATTGGAACACAGTCGTGAGTTGGCATGAGATCGAAGTTTTCGATCCACAGGCATGACACTTGCAGGTGTACTTTCAGCCTGTGTAGCAAGCGTTTCCAATCGAGTTATTGCGCGAAAGTAAGAGCGGAAGCAAAAAAAAGGTTGAAGGGGGAGGGGGAGGGGAGAAGAGGAAAGACTCGCCCGCAAACCCCACGATTCTGGAAAACACCCCTTGATATTTCACGGTTCGGTTCATTTGTAAATTGACAGCTCGTCAAAATAGAAACATAACGAACAGATTACCCCTGGATTACCAGATTTGTAAAATTACTTTGTTCTCTAATAGAACATGTTGCAGGCGATTGCAAGAACTGTAATAAAAAAGTTTTACGATAAAAGAAAGTTAAAACTATGAGCGATTGCTGCGGAATTTCTTGTTTTTTATTGTGTGGCTTTATCTTGTCTGAAACCTTGTCGACACGTCAAAAATGATTTGTCCGGAACAATTCACTCCGCCGGGTATAAGTTTTGCAGAGCGGCTGTTCAGCCTGAGTCGAAACATTCTCTACAATAGATGCCGCTAAATTTCCATAAAACAAAAAGAATCTTTTCATTTCAAAAAGCTGACAAATCGCTTGTCCATGGCGGCTTTAGCTAGTGTCGAGTACCGATGTGCTGATTTATGTTGATGTTATCTCCAACAAACAGTTCATTTTTCCAGTCAGATCCACACGCCGTCATTCTCAATAAATTGACCTTCCCTAGTCTCCACTGCTCGATCTCCAATTATACTTTGAAGGCTCTGATCTCATAAACCTTCGCACAAACACGATTCCAATAAATATCAGTCCAAAGCATTTGTAATCTGCGACCACAAATCAGATGACACCAGATCTGTGACGCACGAAAACAAAGCATACCTGGTTTGATTGATGTTTCGAATGCTAAGTAATCAACACTACCCGCACCGCGCCAATCAGAAGCTGCGTTCGTGGGCGAACGCAGTTTTTCAAAATCCTGGGGTTTGCGGGCAAGCGGTTCCTTCGTTCCCCTTCCCCTCCCCCGTCATTCATTTTTTTTGCTCTTGTCCCAGCTTTCTAGACGAACCTCACGAGGAAACGCTTGCTACGCAGGCTTGTGTACTATATAGGGAGCAAACTTCAATGCCATGAAAATTTGGAGATGTTCTAGATATTTTAAAATATAATCATGAGTATTTCAACTTGTTATAGAAGAATTCAAACTTTGAGGAAATCAAAAGAAAAGCAGAAACAACTTCTCCATCAGTGATACTAATAACACTTCTGAGAGAAATCACAAGGCTTGGGAAAGCTTTGGACAAGGTATTTCTTTAACTCCCAATTTACCAGTATTGCTTGTTTATACATTTTATGATAATTATATGCAGACAAGACAAGTCACAACTTTAATTAAGCCAACAAACTTGCACGATGTCATCTGTACTAAAGGTTCCAAGAACAATGAACAGCAAACGGCTTGGTAAATTTAATTTTTGCAACCCCCATGCACAAGGAAGAGTACATTATTACTCAAGGTTGCCTAGCACCAAGAGTCATAATCTGCAAGCCGTTTTCTTTCTTCGTATTTAGGACACGAAAAAAAAAATTCAGTTTATCTAAGACAGAAGGAAAGCCAATAACAAAAATTTTAAAGAACAAACTTGTGTTGTCTGTCTTTTGTCTTTCATGATATTGATAAATAATTGAAAAATTCTGGAGTGAATTGTGGCTGAGGTTCTGTAATAGAGGTATCATATTGGGAAGGCAGGATGGCCAAATGGTCCTGAGTTGGAGTCTTACTAATCCCACCACTAGCTGGATTTGTTCCTCAGTCATCCGGAATTCAAATTCTCAGACATGCTTGTAAATAGCCAACTGGTTGCCTCTTGCCAGTTGGGGTTTTTAATCCTGGATTAGTTGTTTGTCACAAGCGGAGTACCTGTAAACTTTGGCTGGCAAGGTGCAAAGAAAGTCAGTTATACAGCTTGTCATTCAGAAAAGCAGTGGTTATTATGTACTAGCCCAAAAGTCATTTTAACTAGCCCGATGATGACCAGGGTTGATAACTGTCCTTTTGTGATTAGAATCCCTTAAAAAAATTTCACCTAACTGGCAGGCAAGTTAAGAACAGAATTCACTAACCCGACAGTAAAATCCACTAGCCCCGGTCTATCGGACATGACGTTCTTTGCATGCTGGCTGGAAAGCTAAGTGCACTTTAATCCTATCTAAACAAACCTTAACCTTTTACCTTTTTACAGTGTACTTATCATCAAAGGACCACAATACCAAAAGGATACCCTGTGCACCTCTAAAACTTTAACTTACCGTAAAATTCCGAAAGTAAGCCCCGGGGCTTATATTTCTCAAAGGCCCTTTTTGAGGGGCCTATATTCAGAGTGGCTTATCTACGGTGGGAAATTTGCATTTCAAAATCGATTGGGCAAGCCTTATAGTTGCAAGGAAATTTATCGTTTTTGCTTCGTTTTGCTTTGTATTTGAGGGCAATTTCCAAGTACCAGCTCCCCGGGGGGCTTATATTTGGAGGGGCAATTTAATGGAGGGGTTTTTGCGTTACGAGTTTGGGGGGCTTATACATGGAGGGGCTTATTTTTGGAATTTTACGGTATCCCACCACACATACCAAAGGTTACACATACCTTTACAGTGTTAATTACTACCTCAAATAAGGAAATATCTCCTTTGGGGGGAAATACCCCTAAAATAAACTTTCCCAGGAGCTTAATTCTAGCTATTCATATTAATTTGACTCTCCACAAATTGAATATCAAAATAGTGGTTACAGATCGATGAAGGTAAATTGGTCTTTATGGTCTCTCTCCAATCAAGGTTAACCTTGAAATTCAGTGCCATTTAAAGGAAGCTGAAACAAAAGATATCACTCATGTGGATATACTTGGTAATTTATTTATAATAATATGTAATTTAAATTAATTATGCAGCATGGATATTGTTCTTTTGTCATGAAGAGTCATGAAAGGACCTGAGGCTTGCATTGGAAGAAATGGGAGGAACTGCGAAGTGCATTAACTAACTCAGTAATAGTTCATCATTACTCCCCTTGCTGGTTTCCCTCCTTTGAATCCAGTTAAATTTGAACAACATTCTGAGACTTTAAGATGCTTTAATCTACTTTTTGTTGTAAAAGGTTTAGCCGTAACACAAATGAACATGTTTCAAACTGGTTTTTAAGTTTTGTATCGTAAAAATATGGTTGAGTTGCCATCCGTTTTAAAAAAAGCTGTATATAGTGTCCATTTGATTTAAATTCTGCTACATTGCGATTAAGTGCTGCTGAAAATAAGTAATGCTAATAATAAGATACAAAGTGTAACTTAAAACTGGATGGCAAATATTTTTAGCCTCTCACTCTGACATTTCGGGGAAGAGACATGTTTCAAAGCCCTAATGGCGTCTGCTAGGGAGACCACAATATTTTATACTTCTTAATAATTTTCCTTGGTCTCCCCTAACTATAATACTTTTAAAACAGTTCACTTTATTATACAGGACAGAGATGTCATCATTTAGAACAGATCTCTGGTCAACTGTCTGCCATCATTGAGAAAAAAGATGAACTCATTTCAAGACTGCAACAACCATTTGTTGGAGAATTCTTGGAGATTGATGCAGCCCATCACAAGTAAGCTAACTAAAATCTTGTTACAATGAATTTTATTAATTGATTTCAGAAATGGACAATTAATGGGCATGTATATAATAATCCAATGTGGCACGCTGTCACGTTTAGAGGGGTCACCACATTCAATATTGAATTTTCCACTGCATGTTGAGTAGCCTATTAGCAAAGATCCCCAGGGTGCTCGCAAGCTACACATTGAGCTATGGTATTTTTTTCACCCAGGGGGGCTACTCGTGTCATTTTTTTGCTGGGTATGTGCCGCTGTTCTCTCAGAACCCCTAGCCCATTCTAGTCTATTGTGTGGCCAATTATAGACCCCACCTTAGTCACTTTTGGGTAAATGTAATATACTTAGCCACTTTCTCTTTGTGCATCTATCTTATAAAGCCCTTTAGGTCAGCAATCCTAAAATGAACTTGCCCATTTTTTTTCAAATTCCTGGACACAAAAAAAATTCTCCTCAATCAAGTAACTCTTATGAAATTGTAACTCCATTATAGTCAATCCAGTGGTAAAATTACGACCCCATATAGCGGCACATCCCCGTTAGATAGGAAGTACCCTCCCCGGGGAAATCAATTTGCAGTAACGATCGCTGGATGAGATAATCAATCTTTTGGCTCTTTTACGTCGTATTTGTTAAGATTTATTTTTTTTAGCAGCTCTCATTTGATTGACGTCTTCCCAAGTTGACACGATGCTTTTCTTGAAGAAATTAGGCTCTTTTATCCCGTCCCTTAAAAAAGAAGAAAGGAATCGTGTTGTCCCCATTAGAACGCTTGCCACGCCATCTATTGTTACATGTAATTGCGTTCCAAGGGCGCAGTTGTAATCACTTCTCTTGTCGACCCTTTTTCTGTTTTCAACGCCACTTTAGATGCCTCCACAAAATTCTTGTCGGGGGCTTTCTCTCGACCAGGAACTTGTATATATTTCACCCTCACCCTTTCACCCTCTTAGAGTATAGACTCAGTCGTAGTTCGTAATTTACTATAACAGTAATACTCTTTTTTTTCCTCGCTAGGAACACAGCAGAGATTTTGCCCATGATCTCATCAAACTTGGCTAGTTTCCCTGTGCTGCTAGAACATATAACGTGGATAAGAAACTTCTCACTGGCAGATGGCCAGTTGGTAGGTCAATCACACATGTCTCACAGAGTGGGTTTGGAAAACTTAAAGACAGTTGGGCACTTAATGTCTGTATTTGTTACTTCCGTTTCCTATCCCATCCCTCAAATATCTTTTATGAACGGGTTTCCGCAAAGCGGGGTTCCACCGTACGACTGTAAACTTTTTCGCGCCATATTTTTTTTTCTTGTCAAGTTAGTTCAACGCTTAGTTAAGTTCGACGTTCGATCTAGCAGTCGAACTCAATGGGTCGACCTCAACGGCAATTTGGTTCATCATACGAAAAGTTCGACTTTTGCCATTGGCTTTTGTTTCTCTTAAAGGCTATAGCCCCTTCATGGGAGGCAATTTTTTCAGTCTTCTCTACATCAACACTTGTTTTCTTTTCTGTTTGTAGCTGGGGGTGCTGTCCTCTATCGAGTCATCATTTGCTGAGATTCAGAGCTTCTATCAAGCATTGTGTCAGAGTCGAAAGCTCATGGCGCAACTTGGGGAGGAACATGGAAAACAGATGAATTCACTGGAAACTGTTTATTCATAATTGTTTGTTCACAATTCGAAGCATAGAAATCAGTGTTTAAGAAAGCAGACACAACAAGACGGACACTTGTATTTATTCCTTTTATGCTTTTAGTAAATAAATTAGACATTTATTTTGTCTGGTTCGCTGTTTTTGTTTCGGGTTACTCAAATGTAGAGTTGACCTTCCTTGGCCGGAGTCGGACATAATTTTGAGGCCTTTTTTGTCCCTTCAAGCACTTATAACCCATCCTCTTCAGTCCTCTACGTTCCTGGTGGAACATAGCTCCTCCACTAATTCTTGCCATCTGACTCTATTTTTTTATTGAGCAGTGACTCTTGCCTCACACTAATTAAGTCCTTTGATCGACCTTGTGAATAGCCCTTCAAGCACTTATAACTTATCATCTTCAGTTCTCCTCGTTCCTGATGAAACATAGGTCCTCCACTTTATTCTTGCCATCTGACTCTATTTTGAGTAGTGACTCTTGCCTCACACTAATTAACAGGGGCACCCAACGACGACTTCGTCCTAAATACGGTGAAAACGCTTTTTAGGCTATTCAGAGTAGTTTTAGATCTCAAAAAATACATTCTAAGCGGCGCTATAAAACTGGATTCTGTTCGGTCATCCTAGGGAACTTGAGTCTTTTCGAAATTAAAAGAGCTTCAGAATTATTTTTCCGAAAGTTTTAGATGCAATTTATATCCTTTTACGAATGTGAAAAATTTTCTGATTCCTCTCCCAATCACATTTTTGAATCCGAAAGTTTCAGGTTTCGTTTTTCTATACGTAAAACAGCATTACTTGGGGAGTGAAATGTAGCAAATTAAGCTTCAGAAAATCGTAGGGAATTTATGAGATAAGTTTCGAAAATTGTTCATGAGTGGAACGGTTATCGAGAAATTTTTAGCCTTCCTCAAGTAACAGAAAATTCTACGCAATATTTGCTTCTCCGAACAGATATTTTACAGAAAACAGTCGTTGGGTGCCCCTGAATTAAGTCCTTTGATCGACCTTGTGTTTAGCCCTTCGAGCACTTTTAACTCGTCATCATTTGTCCTCTTCGTTCCTGATGGAGCACAGGTCCTCCACTCATTCTTTCCCTCTGACTCTGTTTTAAGCAGTGACTCTTGCCTCACACCACGTAAGTCCTTCTCCTAAAGTTCTAACATCCTTATGCGCCTCCAAGTTTGTCGGGGTCTCCATCCCTTGCATCCTTGCTGCACAGGGCAGCAAGGATGGCGCAGTAGTGAGAACACTCGCCTCCCACAAACGTGGCATGGGTTCAAATCATGACGTCGACCCCATATGTGGGTTGAGTTTAATTTGTTGTTGGTTCTCTCCTTTGCTCTAAGAAATTTTTTCTCTGGTTTCTCCGGTTTTTCCTTCTCCTCAAAAAACATTTCCAAATGCCAATTCGATCAGGAATTAGGTAGACGACTAAGAACCACTAAGTGAATGTGCTACCTCTAAAACGTTTATTTATTTACTATAATATCAACCAATACTAAATCTCTCTTTGCGAAATCAATGTTTTAAACATTAAAATCATACCAGAAATCTGACTACGTAAGCATGAGAACACCCGAATTCTAGGTACCTCATTGACTTCTCCTTACAGTTTCAGTAAAACAGGTCGTGACTACCTTGTTAACGGGCTTCCATGAGTGTGTTTTGAGGTGGAGGGGAAGGACGCGCTAGTCCGCCTTTTCGCTCTCCTCCGACTTTTTCAGGCCTTCTCTTCACCAAATACGAAATGGCTAGTCGTCACAGACGAGGGTCATCTTAATCGTGATCTTAGAGTAGCCACAAGGTTTATCAAAAAACCCACCTGAAATATCTTTCAGTAGGTATGCGTGGCGGCTGGGCTAAGAGAAATAAGGGCGCAGGGTAAGGATAGGAGGATAAAAATTGTTGGGATTTTATCTTTCCTTTTATTCTCTTGTCTTCTTTTCCCCGGCGTTTGTTTTCTTTTCTCAAGTAAAAGGCATTTTACATGTCTGATTTAAGAATTCGTCAAAACGTCCGTGCACAACTGGTAAAAGGTTAGTACCAGTCCAGAGTGCTATTGGAACTGCATTTACAATTGCCACCAAAGTATGTCTTTTCCACCGTTTTTGCCAGACAGCCATGACAGCTATATTCTGATAACGGGTCTCAATCGCCAGAGAGACACTGGTAAAAAACCACTCTATTACAAGCTGAATTGAAGTATGAATGGCAAATCGTGGTAGCAAAGTTAACATAGGCTTGTCTGTTAAGTAAACATATTGATACAAGTACAAGAATCCATTCACAGACACTATAGCAGCTGATTCAAACAACATACTCATGATTGTAATATCCGGCCATGAGTCGCTCACGACGAGGAGTACGAAAACTTCCCCAAGGAGCCGAACTTCTTCTTACTACCAGTTGATGACAAATGTGATCAATAAAAACCATTGTACTTCGCTCTATGACTTCTGCAGCTCCATGAATTACTCCAAGAAGAGCGATGGTCTGTAATCTGCCGAGATCCGCTTGTAAAATTCTGAAAATAACAGCTGCCCCACAATACAAGGGGACCAACAAGACAAAAGAATGTCCCGGATGCGTGATGTTGTATAACCGCTGAACGCTTATTCGCGAGATTACTTTCAGGAAGACGCCAAAGAGAGGAGCGAAAAGCGCGATTAATAGTTTGCCGTCTTTGTTTTGTTTGTTGTAAAGAGGGTAGATCAACGACGTAATGAGAATAGAAAGAAGGAAACTAAAACCTCCTGGTACAGTTAGTTGGAAGAACAAAATCAGCTTTTGTTTTCTTGACCATATATGTCCACAAAAGTGCTTCGTTATAACATATGCTTGCCAGCATACGCTGGTAATAAAAAGTACGTTTAGTGTGATCTTCTGTAATTTAGAAAGCTTTGATTGAGAGAATCCTAGGTACTGAAACAATGTACGATAAACTGCATCCAAACAGAAAAAAATGCAAAAAATTAGAAACAGTTTTTTCTTCACACCCATTAGCTGAAATGGGCGAAACAGAAAGAGCAGGTTTGTGAAATACCAGATGTAAAGGAAAGCGCAGAGGATCGAACCCAAAATTGTTCTCGTCCATTGCACCTGTAATGGAATTTCCTTCTTATGGGAGAATTCACAGTTATGCACAGTTTTATAGCAGATGTAGGAAATCAGAATGTATATGGCACCGACGATAACAGCGGTTAACAGGGAAATCAAAGCTCCGATGTACATTGATTTACAAATTGTGAGGGTGAAAGATGGTCTCAGTCGCTTCCAAGCCATACTTCTCTCTCTATCTTGCTCAAGCTCCTCTATGTCTTCGTTATTCTCTGTGGAGCAAGCATCAGTAACCCTTATGCTAATACTCCTAGATGCTAGATAGCCCGAACTTGCGGCTTCCCTATCGTTGTATTCTTGGTAGATAAGTTCACCAAGAGGATGACAATACCACTCCCGGCCGGTGCTTTCCAGAGGACTGTAACCAAATGATTCGGCCGTGAATTCAGGTTCATCTGGATTGTAATGTTCTGTCACACCTCGTGTAAAACCGAACAGAATGCGGCCAAACAACTCTATACTTCCAATCATTGTTTTCCACTTCAATCTAAATTACTTAAAAACTACAAAGCAACGTCTTGGTTTGTGTAAGTTTGCTATGTGCTAGTCCGGTAGAAAATGAAATATCGAAAATGACGATTTTAGAACAAATTGGGTCTTTTTCAAATAACCAGTGCAAGTTGTCGGCAGGTTTGACATATTAGTTTTAGGTTCCTTGAAACATGTCAACGAGACTTTCAGTTCAAGCTAAATTAGAAACAACCGAGTTTAACCTGTTACTAAACTTCAATTAAACTTCAATTAACGTTGTAGTAGAAAAACGAGGCGCCTGGAACAGTTTCTTTATACCTCGCTTTAGTGCCTTCATATAGCAACTAATCTGAATAATAACTAAATTCAGTTGTCAGTCATGACTAAACGGCCATTCAGTTTTTAGGAACCGAACCATTTACACAAGACAACAGCGAAAAGAACGTACAACATTTTCTGCTCTCCAACGATTCAAGAACTAGCTAAGATGAGCTCTAAGAAGCACCATGAAGCAGGATCGTCTGCACAACTGCCTTTTTCTGTATTGTCACAAATAGACTGCCACTGCTCAGATAGCAAAAAGGTTTGCTTCTGCAACAAACTAAGCAAAAGACATTTTGGGAAATTCAAGTAAGGGTATTGCGCGTGGCTTGGTGTACGACGAGCCTCCCGCCGCAGTCATGATGCTCAAAACTTTTTAAAGTTATAAAGTTGACGCCGAGGACAAATAACCTAGACCCATCTCTCTCTTTTGGGTGTTTGATACACCCGGGTAGACTGTCCTTTTCTTGAAACGCACAATGCATTTATCATTCAAAAAAGAAAACCTAAAAAAAAGCTGATGTTCAATGCGAATCTATATATTATGTAGGAATGACGAGTTTCAGGCTTCTTAGTTTTTTTTCTCCTTTTTCCGGGAATATTAATATCATAATAAAGCCAAAGATCGATGGAAAAATAAACCACATATCAGATCTAACCGAAAGGTTTTTTAAAACCTTTCGGCTTAAAAGCTGACGGCTTAACAACAAACTCGTAGTTTGATCAAAGCGAAGTTTAATTTCATCTACGCCTCGTCATAAAATTTGTTAAAACACTCCTGCTCGTTTATTAAACCATTACTTCAAAAACTACAAGTGGTTTTGTGGATAATTGATCAATATATACAATAAACCCCTTTTTAGTTTGCTAGCCAGCAACTATTTCGGTTTGTTATATATAATGCATTATACGCAATAGCCAAAAGGTCGGAACACTAGGCGACATGTCGTTCCAACACCAGGGTCGCAGCTATAGACCACTCCTTGTGTGCAGGTCGAGCGACAAACTGCTGCAACAGGTCGTGGCGATCGCTTCCTGTGTGTAGCTGAAGAATCTTTGTGACCAACTTTATCTCTGCCACCGACTTTTGACATCGCGACAAGTCGCGAAATTGCTGCGGTGAAAAATTAAAATTCCGGCGCGGAGACAAAATTCAGTTCCACAATACGCACACAAGAAGTGATTTGTCGCTGCTACGTGCCGTCGCGAATTGTCCCCAAGTTTGTTGAAACACATGGTCTTAAATTAGAAGGAAGTTTTAAGGGCTTCAGTATTCAAGATTGTTTCGGTTTTCCCTTGAGCGCTTCAGAGTCGAGTTAATGAGTGTTGGTTGCAATCAGTGTGTAAAGTTTTCAGTTGGACCTATTCTATCTTGGAAAATAAGGAAAATGAGCACCAGCACTCTGATAGAGGTGTTTTGGCACATTCTATACAGTTTTACTCGAGGTGTGACGGAACATTACAATCCAGAGGAACCTGAATTCACCGCAGAATTATTTGGTTACAATCCTCTGGAAAGTACAGGACGAGAATGGTATTGTCATCCAGTGGATGAACTTATCTACCAAGAATACAGCGACAGAGAAGCCACAAGCTTAGAATATCTGGCTTCCCACGGTTTTGATTTTAAAGTAACTGACGCCTGCTCAAAAGAAGAAAACGAAGAAACCGAGGAACAACACCTAAATGAAGACGAATCCATGGCTTGGAAGCGACTAAGACCTTCTTTTCTGCATACAAGTTTTCAATCTATGTACATTGGCGCGTGGATTTCCCTTTTAATGGCTATCATCGTAGGGACAATATCCACAATGGTGTTGTATTTATCTTTCGAAACTGTGCAGCACTGTGAGTTTCACTCAGTGAATTCAACTTCGATACAAATGCAATGGATGAGATCAATGTCGGATGTAATTGCTTGCGCATTCAAGTATATTTGGTTCTTTATTCTCGTGCTGTTTCTTTTTCGTCCCTTTCAGTTAATGGGGATTAAAACAAAACTCTTCCTGGCGTGCTTGATTACATATTCTTTGGACACAATTTATCGTGTTGCCCTCCAAGCTTCTGGTATATCTCATTCTCACATTTCCTATCCATTAAGAATTCCTCTTAAGGCTCTCTTTCTAAGCAATCAGTGTATGCAAGTCTACATTTTAACAAAGTATTTCTGCTCAAGTTCACAAAAGAAAATGCCTTTATTTTTCAAAATGGTAGTACCAAGTTCTTTGGGTTTCTTGGCTTCCGTCCTTGGGTTCTACTTGATTATACCAGCATACAATAAAGAAAATTCAATCGGGAAGCTTTTAATTGCAACCTTTTCTCCTCTCCTTGGAGTTGTGGTCAAAGTAGCCTCTCGTATTTGTGTTCAAAACGTGTATATCACTCATCCGGGATACTCGTACGTCTTATTATCACCGGTCTATTGTGGCGCGGCGGTCCTTTTTCGAGTTTTGCAAGCGGATCTTGGCAGTTTACAAGCCATAGCTTTACTTGGAATAATTCACGGCGCTGCAGAAGTCATTGAACGAAGCACTATGGTTTTTATTGACCACATTTGTCATATGTTGTGGAAGAGAAGGTCCGCTCCTTGGGGAAGTTTTCGTACTCCTCGTCGTGAGAGACTAATGGCTGATATCGCTATCATAAGCATGTTGTATGAATCTGCTGCTATAGTGTCGGTGAATGGATTCTTATACTTACATCAGTTCATATACGTTAGGGAAGAGACTTTTAGTAATTTATTTCAGTCATTTGCAATTCATACCTCAGTCTCTCTTGCGATTGAGTGGGTGTTCAACAGCGTGTCTCTAGCGATTGAGACTCGGTATCAAAACCTTGCCGTCATGGCTGTAGCTCGAAGAAAATGGAAACGCCACCTTCTAGTAGCGATTGTAAATGCAGTACCAATTGCTCTTTGGACAAGCGGTAATCTCTTAGATATTTTAGATGGCCGTTTAAACGAAATTTTAAACAGGCCATGTAAAATGCCATTTACATAGAACAAAAATAAAAGGCTGTTGCTTTTTTGATTTTCTCGCTTCTCTCATCGTTGTCATGTGGTTGCGCCGGGGTGCTCGCTAGTAGCCGGTTACTACGCAAGAAAGTGCTCTTCACAGACTGAAAACCGACGATTTGAAGGAAAGCGTGCGACGAAATCGACGACGTCCGTAGTTACTCATACAGAGACTCAAGGTTACAGCGGAGTTTATTGTTCTAAGCCGGCTATATAATTAGAACAGGACAATAACAGGGGTATTTGTTTCAGGGTTTTGATGTATGTAATTTTTTGTTATCATTTAAATGGTTTCGTATAAGCCGTTTTCATAATAAACACTCGCTTGTTTTGTCTTTATTAACCTGTGTAATCACAGTTGGTAAGTACAGTCACCAGAAATTAACCTTGTACAATGTGATCTTTAAATTACGCCGAAACCTCTTGCTGCTACAAATTTCATACTGTCCCTTTCAGTTTCGCCTATATTGCGTTCTTCCGCTGAATATTCTGTACTTTTAATCCATTTGTATCATTATGTCTGACGTATTTAACTAGGGTATCTAAAAGATAGTAATGCTGCGGCACATTCTGTTGATATTAAAAGAATCGAAAATGACATTGAATGTGTCCAATTTACACGTTGGAAAGTAATAATTACTATCAGTCTATAAAAAGAATCGTGGGAACGTTGATTAGAAAATGATCAAATGGTTATCAACTCTGGTTTTTTCACACAAAATTGTATGAAAGGCTAGAAATTCTTAGTGTTAATCTATATTTAATATACGGTGTATTATCTGTTCTCTGGATAACAATATACTTTTCTTGCTGTTTATTGCACTTTATTGAATAACAGTTATTTAGGTATATATTTATAGAAAACAACAACACAAAAAACGGGAAAAGAAAGGAAGAAGGGAGGAATGAAAAATAATGTATAGAGTTGGACTCGAACCCAGCACCTTCGGCTCGACGCGACTACACCTAAGCACGACACCAAATCCGCGCTACACCACAAAGGCAGATTGCGTAAGCTTGGGGAAAAGTCTTTAATTCTATCCCTTTTCCATGGAACTTCCGCCGGCAAGCGCCGCATTAACCGAGCTATTAACAGTAAAAAAAAAAAACAATGTAAACTCTTTCCATGGCAATGAATGAGTGAAAGAACATAATTATGCTTTACAAACGCCGATACACGTCCTCGTCTGCAAAGTAGGACGCAAAACATATGTTTTGTCATCTCGATTTCCGCTGTTAGTTTGAAGCTAATGGTCAAAATCACCTCCATTTTCGGCTCATACAGGTTCTCAAGAATAGCATGACATGACATGTTCTCACTTTCACATCACCTTCTAGCAAGGTGGAATTTTTATATCCCCGCCCGTGTTGCGGAGTCGAGGAGCAAATGCTCATCTTCTCGTCAAGTTTAACGCATGAACCAGTCAAAGGTTGTTGAAATCCAATCCCCAAGTTAACCATCGTACTCATCTGAAAGACTCCTGCGTGCCTTAAATTTGGTAAGATCTCTAACAGTGCTGTAAAGAATTTGCTACAAAGAAAACTCTGAGTGCGAGCAGCGAACGATGCACGCTCTCACCCACAGGACTTCCTTGTGTTTTTATTTGAGTTTTTTGTGGCGCAATGAATTTTGGTAAAAAGTAGCGCAGTGCACTCTGGTTCAATGCAGTGCATTCTGGTAAAAAGTGATAAATTCGAGAATTCTTCCCACCTTATATAACTAGGGTATCTAAAAGATAGTAATGCTGCGGCACATTCTGTTGATACTGGCATTAGTTAGGCAGTGAGACTTAAAAGAATCAAAAATGACATTGAACGTCCTATTTACATGTTGGAAAGTACTAGAATAATTACTATCAGTCTATAGAAAGAACTCGTGGGAACGTTAATTAGAAAATGATCAAGTGGTTATCAACTCTGGTTTTCCCACAGTAAATTGTAGGAAATAATAGAAATTCAGATCGTTTATCCATATATTTAATATACGGTGCACGATATTTTCTCTGGAAACACGATACTTTTCTTGCTGTTTGTTGCACTTTATTAAGTAACAGTTATTTAGCTATATATTTATAGAAAACAACAACACAAAAAACGGAAAAAAAGAAAGAAGGAATAAATAATTCAGTAGGACCCGAACCCGGCACCTTCGACTCGCCGCGACTACTCCTAACCACTACACCACAGAGACTACGTATGATTACTATGATTACGTAATTTTAAGGAAAAGTCTTTCATTTTATTCCTTTTCCATGAAACTTCCGCCGGCAAGATGATCGCTAGCCGCATTAACCGAGCTATTAACAGTGAAAAAACAATGTAAACGCATATTCCATGGCAATAAATGAATGAAAGAACATAATTATGCTTTTCAAAACGCCGATACACGTCCTCGTCTGCAAAGTAGGACACAAAACATATGTTTGCTACCTCGATTTCCGCTGTTATTTTGAAGCGAATGGTCAAAATCACATCCATTTTCGGCTCATACAGTTTCTTAAGAATAGCATTGCATGACATTTTCTCGTCACATTTCTTTCACATCACCTTCTAGCAAGCTGGAATTTGTATATCCCCGCGGAGTCGAAGAGCAAATGCTCATCTTCTCGTCAGCTTTAACACCTGGACGAGTCAAAAAGGCTCTTGAATTGAAATCCAATCCCCAAGTTAACCATCGTACTCATCTGAAAGACTCCTGCGTGTCTTAAAATTTGTTAAGACCTCTTACCGTGCTGTAGAAAATTTGCGACAAAGAAAACTCTAAGTCTGAGCAGCGACGGATGCACTCTCGCACCCACCGAACTTCCCCGTGTTTATATTTGAGTTGTTCGTGGCGCAATGCACTCTGGTTAAATGCAATGCATTGTGGTAAAAAGTGTGGTTAAATGCAATGCATTGTGGTAAAAAGTGATGAATTCGAGAATTCGTCGCCCTTATATATTTCCTTTAAATCCTGATTATGTTGCTGCTCGCTCCCTTCGGTCGCTCCGCAGCAATTATTTCTCTGAAATCCTTATTTTTTTACTCTCGCCTCTGCTACACACCATTATGATTACCCTGTTCCAGGGGTTCAGATAGTAGAGCGCGCTGTTCGGATGGTGGGCAGTGAGTTAAATCGTACGCGGAGGAAACGAAGGCAAAAAACCCAGGGGAGAATGGGGCGACAGCGGGGGAACGCCGGATTCCAAAATGCCCTTTTATTGGTCGATTATGACACTCTCTGTTAACACTCGAGCACTGGTGACGTTGATGAGGAATGGGATGCATGGGAGAGGAGATACATCTGTTATTATCGAATCACGCGGACATCGAAACTATTTTAACGGCAATCGAACATTTCCTTCATGTGGAATCTTTTCCCGATGAGCGAAATTTGCTTGAAGAATCCCGTTTACGGCAAGGACGTTTTCGCGATTTGGGGAAAGCTTGATTTTTCAACTCGTTACATAAATAATGAATGTTATGAATGAATGTTTACCTCTCGCAGCCATAATGAAAGACCAAGTTGAGCAGCTCAAGCGATTTGGAAAAACAGCAACCGCCATAGGTTGGGGCCATTAAGAATGCATAGATGTAAGACACGGCAAAGTGTGGAAGGTGTCAGATATAGAAGCCCAGAAAACCAAAGAAACTAAAATCTTTTTTGAAGGGTTGTTTAGCCCAATAAAAAGCTTATGGCTTTGACAGAAGTCTAAGAAAATATTGTACTCAGAGTACTTAACTGCATCTGAGATCGAACCCTGTCACAAACAAACCACAGCAAATAATTACTCAATCGATGCCTGAAACAGACAGACCAGCTTTATGACCTCTTAATGTTAGACTCAGAGCAGCAGAAATAAGATTTGTTCTGTAAAAAGAAGGAAAACCTCTGCTGTTGTTTATTAAAAGCCAACTCTGAGGTCACGTTTCACACTATCACGAGCTTACGATTCGCGTTTAGCCCGCCAACACTCTATTTCACAATTCAGTCCAATTGTAGTTCATGTTACAGTTACACGGTCGGCAGCCAGTTAAGGGCGGAAAGAGCCCTGTAAGAAAATGTTTACAGGCATTCCCTCCCTTTTCACTCTCTAGTCTCTCCACAGAGCGCCCACACAATCTACTTGTCTAACCGATGTAATTTTATGGTAAGTGTACTATATTTACCGTTTGCTTCATCTGTAGCGGTATATCGCCAAATATGTGCAGGTATCAAAGCTAAATAAACGTTGTGTTACCTTACCTTCGGTAAATTGTCGTCCTTTTGCCTTATTTCCACCCCACAGATGGCGCGATATCACAGTTTAGAAGAACGAAAACTTCCTATTGCCTGTGGCGATACTCCACTAAAACGGGTTTCCTATTGGGTGTACACGTGGACCAGCACCTGACCTGGAAGACGCACGTAGACCATGTGTTAAGTTCATCGTACGGGACACTGTCAGTACTGCGCAGGCTTAAACATCTAGCCCCTTTTCCTGCGAGGAAACACCTGGCAGAGAGCTTACTCCTCTCTAAAGTGAGCTATGCATGCTCTGTTTTCCTCTCCCTTCCAGCATTTCAAATGAAGCGCCTCCAAAGGCTTCAAAATGCATGCACTGGATTTGTCACAAGAAGGTTCGCAGGAGTGGAGGACGTTATAAAGCAGAATCAGGAACACTTTAGCACTCGGCAGCAACTATTTTTAATAAGCTCCCTGTAGCTATTAGAGACAAAACTGAGTACAATTCCTTCTGTCGTAGTGCGAAGAGACACCTTTTTATGTAAGGAACTGTAAGCAGCAAACACAATTGTAAATATGTATATATTCTATTTTTATTTTTTATTTTATTTTTGTTTTCATTTTATTTTATTCTTTATATATTTCTTTTGTAGGGTAGATTTATAACGTAGATATCAGTAGATGAAGAGCCTCACTCTGTTGGGTACTCTGCAATAAATCATTATTATTATCATTCGATGGAGATGTTTCTTCCTTTTCATTGGCCGAGAGCCCAACACGTGGCCTGCAAATAACTGCCTACAAATAATGGTGAGTTCATGCGCAATGTCGTTCTAAAGGTTTTGGCTGCAAATACTATTCTGCGTATGCGTAAATGAAACCACGCTTGCTACTTGCTCGTTTATGTGATTTCTGTAATTACTCCTGGAGGGTAGCGCGCGCTAACCGATTTCCAAAGATATTTTTTATTAAAAAACAAACTCAGTGATCGAATGATAAAATAATTATTGAACTCGGTTATCGCAAAATATCGTGATTTGTCAGTGTCTCGCAGATCAATTATTTGCCGGCTTCGGCAAATAATTGATCTGCTCGCCACTGACAAATCACGATATTTTGCTCAACCCCGTCCAATAATTGCTAATTTTTACTAAGGTACCTTCCGGCAAGAGCCAACGAGGCGAATTCGTTTATCTTTTGTGAAATGTGCCTATTCAGATCTTCGCGATTTATATATATTTTTTTCATAATTTTAGAGGTTTAAAATGGGTTCCGCTATAGAAAAGGATGGCACCCAACTTCAAAACAACAGCTTTGGTACATTGTAGGCTTTCACTGTTTAATTATTAAACAATAACAGCGTGGCTTGAAGCTTTGTTGGTAAATATGAGCAAGTTAGTACTTATGTTTCCTGGAAAATTCAATTGTATCAAAACTATAAACGTTAGAAAGAAAATGATATTTCAAATGACGCCTTTGACTGCTGTAATTATAAACAATACCGAATTTATTCCAATAAGCGCCCAACCTCGAATTAGCGCCCACCTCGAATAAGCGCCCATCCTAAAGGCAGAAAAAGTTAATAAGCGCCCAGCCTCGAATAAGCACCCACCCCACCCCACCTCTCCCCCACTCCCACTTAAACTCAAATAAGCGACCACCCCAACCCCACCCCCCAAAAATTGAATAAGAACTAATAAGAGACTTCCCCGAAAACGGAGTTTTCTTCAAAGTATTTTACAGGAACCTTGCTTTGTTACAACTTCGCGTTTTGTCATTACCATTTATTGTTTTGTTGCAAAATAAACATACTACACTTGCTGAAAATACTGAAAATTTAATAAGAGCCCACCTCGAACAAGCGCCCACTCTCAAGGTCCAAACATTTATTAAGCGCCCAGGGCCGTTAATCAAATAAATACGGTAATTAAATTCCGAGCAACAGCGTCATCAGGGATAAGAAATTAAAATGTTTTGCGTGGTAATACTATACGTAAGAAAAAATTGGTGTAAAGTAAAATGTGTGAAAAGCGCAAGGATGGGGCGGAATGTATCAGAGGTATAAAAATATAAACTTGAATAAATTACAAAGATCTAATGAGCGAATGTCACAGGAGCAAGAGTCTCTTGAAAGGCATAATGATAGTCATCAAAACAAAAGGTCCGCAAATTCGTTGCATTCCTCACGGGAGTTTTGGGCTGTCTCAATGTAAATCGAGCAGCAATGCTGGTTGGCAAAATCTCTCGAATAAATTCTAAAATAAAAGGTCCGCAAATACGTTGCATTCCTCACGGGAGGTGAGGACTGGCTCAACTTAAATCGACCTGCGAAGAACACGCTGGTTCTGATAAAAGTTTTGAGAATATAACCCTATGCCTTGATCAACTACCGCTTAAAATTCAATTCACAAAGGAAAAGAGAACACTGAAAACCCTGGTTCTGAGTCGAGAAGCGAACACGCTACCTCAACGTAAATCGAGATGCAAAGAACAAGCTGGTTCTGACAAAATTTGAGCATAAAACCCTATTTTTTTATAGCTGCTGCTTTAAACGCAATTTATAAAGCAAACCAGAGCACTGAATTGCCCTTTCAAACTAGAAATCGTATTAATAAAGCTTGCTCACCTGTTAGGTTCCCTTGAACAGACAACGAACAGCTGCACACTGAATCACCCAGGAGTTGTAAACACAGGACCATGACGTCACTACCCAAATATGGGGTCTTACTTACACCCAAATATGGTCAAAAAAGCAAATTTTAGAGGGTTACGCAGAATTTGAGAGTTTTTGCCTACATTGCGCGACGTTATAATTCTGCCGCCGAGTCAACCTCGCTTCATAGCTCGTTTGCCTCGTTGGCAATTATTATTATTATTATTTTATTATTATAAAGTGGTATTTTGAGCGATTTTGAAGGATTTTGAGTACGCTGTTTACTGTTCCTCTTAAGAGGAACAGTAAACAGCGAACTTAGGGACCAAATATTAACCTGTACGTTGAATATTCGCGGACTTTAAGATGATTTTTCGCGGATTCTAAGTCCGCTTATAAGACCACTAAATTTTACGCAAAATGCTGTGCGCAACTTCGGTCAAAAACACGAACTTCCTGAATGGTTGTAACCCCGAAGTTAAGGATACACAGGGACATTCAACGACTGTTTTCTGTAAAAGAGGGTCTCAATGGGGTGGTGGCTTTTACGGTTATCGGCTAAAATTTTGGCTCTTGTACGCCTATCGGTTATTTTTTTTCAGTTTCGGTTAACAAAAAAGTTAAAAAATAACTTCTTTTTGTTTCAAAAAGTTAAATATTAATGAGGGATCGTACTTTTTTTAAAGTATTCCACTTCGCATATTATTTTACGCATAGAAATGCCAATAGTCAATTTAAAAATAATCTTTGTGAAAAAGCAAAAGCAGACACGCGAACGCCCAACTCAAGACCCGAACGCGACATTCATTATAACAGAAATGTCCGTTTTCACACTAGAGACGGATTATACGTGTGAGACGGGTTATCCGTTTGATGATTCGCCGTGTCAGATAGGTAATACGTCATAATTGGAAAATGGAATAGTTTTAATTTTGAAGGAGCAATCCGCCTGACTTTTGCAGACGGGATTATCCGTTCCAGATAGCCTGTGTACAGCCACCCCCTCCCCTCAGAAAAAGTCGGAGAAGGGGTTTCTGAGGGGAGGGCGCAACTGTAGACAGGCGAGTCTCAGACGGATAATCCATTTCTAGCTCTAGTGTGAAAAGGGCCAATAACAAAATTCCCGTGTCCAGTGTTTTTAATGATAGCGAAGGACTGTACGGAGCGACTGTTTGCCGTTGCCTTGTCCGTAGACCTCATTATTCCGCGCGGCTAATGCGTTTCGGGTCACGTGGTCCGAGCGAGTTCGCCACCGAAATGCCTTGACCGAGATTGCGTGGGAAGGCGCCGTACAGGGAATAGGCATGGCAATGTCTACCGTAGCGTCAGAGAAAAACAGGGAAATGTTGTTTATCGGCAACGTGTTTACAAACATTGACATCTCTGCGTGTTTCACTAGTATTTCGAGGGCACGACCTCCTGAAAATCGCAAATATTAATCCCCAGCAAGAAGCCAGATTTTTGCTATGCAAAAGATTAGTTCCCCGAGAGAGCGGCGGAAATGGAGCCTAGGTCTTGGTCAACACCTAAAAGGCGCTTCACCTAACGTGCGTGAGGAGTCACACTAGCCGGGAAATAAAAACCGCAACCATAAGTGAGTTTAGTACCTTCATTAAAAGTAGGAAATCTAGGGAACAATTTCTTTTACGGTTAACTTTTCTTTATCCTATTTACGGCTAACGGTTAAAATTTTTCAATTTTTACGGCTATCGACTAAATTTTTGGCCGTTAAAGGCTTATCGGTTAACCCCATTGAGACCCTCGTAAAATAACTGCTCGGAGAAGCAAATACTGCCTAGAATTTTCTATTACCTCTGGAGGGCTACTTCTAGATGACCGTTCCATTCATGTGCAATTTTCGAAGCTTGTCTAATAAATTCGCTACTTTTAATTTTCACATTTCACTTCCCAAGTTAGGCTATTTTTCGTAAAAAAGAGAGAGGAATCAGAAAATGTCTCACTTTCGTAATACGTCAAATTGCTTCTCAAAGTACTCAAGCTTTCGAAATTTCGGGAAGACTCAAGTTGCCCTAGGATGACAGAACAGATACAAATTTTATAGCGCTCCTTAGAATGCATTTCTAGAGATCTAAGAGTACTCTGGATAGCCTAAAAAGTGTTTTCAGTGTATTTAGGAGGAAACCGATGTTGGGTGCCCCTGGATACAGCCTACACCCCACTTTCATACGTCCAATACTAGAGTACGCATGCGCGTAGCGCTTGGAACCCCTACATGCAGCATAACAATTTGTTCTTCATGGCTACTCGAGTTTTAGCTATGTTTCTCTGATGTTGGAATTCTTGGGATGGGACTCACTAAAACCTTAGACTCCTCCTTCAAGCCAGAATGTTTTGTAAGATCTACTTGGGTGATGTGACCATCCCTTTTCCCCCCGAAGTGACACCTTTAACTCGAGTAAACAGATCACCTAATCATCATCCATTCCACCAGACCTAGCGAATCTAACAACATGTGTAAATACTCGTTTTTCCAAAGGACTACAGTGACTTGGAACAATTTGCCAATGAACACTAGTGTGAACTCTCTTGTTAAATTTAAAGCTGTGGCACTTCAGAGCTTAGTGATTTTGGGAGGTCGTTTGTGAAGAGGGAGAATAACGTGGGTCCGAGGACCGACCCTTGCGGCACTCCGTGAGCTATAATGTGTGTATCAGAGTCAGATCCGTTGATTCTGGCGAATTGTCTTCGTTCTGTAAGGTAGTTCTTTAACCACAGCCAGATATCTCCTCTGATTCCAAGGTCGTTCAGCTTTTGTAGCAATATATTGTGAGATACTGTGTCGAAAGCTTTAGTGAAATCCACAAACAGTATTCCCACAAAAAGTTTCTTTCTACTGCTTCTCTCCACCTCTCAGTTAGGTGTATTAATAGCTGTTCTGTTGACTTTCCCTTCCTATAAGCCCATTGTCTGTTATCAAGTAAATTTTGCGTAGCACGTGATTAGTGATATTACTTGCGACGCAGGATTCCATTAATTTACTTGGTATACTAAGTATAGACAGTGGTCTATAACATGTTCTGTCTTCCTCTCGTCCTTTTTTGAACGCTGCACTAACTCTAGCTATTTTCCACTGGTCTGATGGCTTGCAGGCTTCAACACTCTTTTTAAACACGCTCGTTAGAGATGGGGCAATAGACATACCTGCATACTTTAAAAGACGCGCAGATACGCCATCTTGCCCCGTGGCTTTCTTCACTTTTAACTTACAGATGTTTTCCTCGATTTCCTTCTGACTGATCGTGATGCTGGTCATAATCAGCATATCCACATTATCAAAACCCAGTGTGACACTATAACTATGTGGCGATTGATGCAGTACCAATTGCTTTTTAAACAAGCAGTAATCTCCTAGATAGTTTACATGGCCGTTTTAACGAAATTTTAAATAGGCCATGTAAAATTCCACTTACATAAAACAAAAATAAAAGGCTGTTGCTTTTTTGATTTTCTCGCTTCTGTCATCGTTGTCAGTGGTTGCGCCGGGGTGCTCGCTATTAGCCGGTTACTACGCAAGGAGAGAACTGAAGTGTTCTTCGTATGCGGCGATTTCGCATGACTGAAAACCGACAATTTGATGGAAAACGATCGAGCGACGAAATCGACGACGTGCGCAGAGAATCACGGTTCAGGCGGAGTTTATTGTTGTAGGCCAAGTATATAATTCGAACAGGACAATAACAAGGGTATTTGTTTCAGGGTTTTGATGTATGTAACTTTTTTGTTATCATTTAAATGGTTTGGTATAAGCCGTCTCATAATGAACGCTCGGTTGGTTTGCATTAACCTGTGTAATCGTAGTGAGTAAATTACAGTCACCAGAAACCTTGTCCAATGATCTTGAATTTATGCCGAAACCTATTGCTGCTATAAATTTCATACTGTCCCTTTCAGTTTGGCCTCTATTGTGTTTTTCCGCTGAATTAATCCATTTGTATCATAATTTCTGACGTACTTAATAACAAAGCACCTTATATGATCTCCAGTTTATTCACTCTCGCTTCTGCTACACACCACCATGATTAAAAAAGAAAAAAACTAGGGGAGAATAAGGCGAGAGTGAGGGAACGCCTGTAAACATTCATCACAGAGGGTCATTCCGGTATACTGGATTCCAGTATACCTTCTTACTGGTCGATTATTACACTTTCTGTTAACACTCGAGCACTGGTGACGTTGATGAGGAATGTAATTGCCCCCGCAGGAATTTCGCCTAGAAGGCGAAATCCCGAGGAGGCACCCTAGTAACTCGCACTTATATTAAGGAAAGTACTTACAGTTGAAATATGCAGTCAGTATGCTCAAAAAAATCCCGATTTTGCTTGAACAGGGGCCGCAAGGAATCGGTACGTTATGATGACGTTTTCTATTGTTCGCGCCCGCCGTACGAAATGGTTAGGATGAAGTAAAACAGAAAATCCCGAAGGAAGGTAGATTTTGTGACATTTATTGTTCGGTCATATTAAGATACTCTTTCAGCGTTACGTGTTATCAGTGACACTCTGCGGGGCAGCTGTTGTGAAAGTGATGGACCAAAATTAAAGACTCTCGTTAAGCGCAGATAAAGTTATAAGGTTTGGATAACTGTGTATCTATAAACACTTGGAGAGTTTGCCAGACACGAGTTCACAAATCTTTTATTGGAAACAATTTGCCAGACACTCTTTCTCGATCTCTTTGGGGGAACAAAACAAGCAAGACGAATTAATCAAAGGCTAGATTAT
>NC_133206.1:10653777-10696277 GCF_958299795.1 Porites lutea
CAAAAACATTAAACATGCACGACTGAATACGCGAGCAAATTCTTGCCCTGGTACGTCACAGACTTTGTAAGCAAGATGCTGTTGACACTTTTAAAACTTTTTAAAGCGTGACGTAATCACTAGCTGAATGACAGGAGCTTTATTGGGTGAGTGTACTTTCTACTGGTTTGCTCACTATATTTTCCGTGAAACGTGAAATGTCCATATATATTTTTCGTGAGGCTACTAAACTATAATCAGTCTTAACCACCCACCAAAAATGTTGGTAGGAGACTAGGTACGAAAAATTCTTTTTTAAATGCGTATGCGTGGCGTCAGCTCCTGGTGGCGTATGATATGTGCTTCCTCTTTCGCACGGCCGCGGAATGAGAGGCGCGACCACTCTTTGGCTCTCTTTGGTTATTTTACGTAAAATGGTTGGAAGAGCTAACTTTAGTGATCTAGAGATACCAGGTGGAGAGAAAAGTCGGATTTATTTTCTAAGATTAAGCTTTTCAAAGGAAAAAATTCTTGAATGTAACTCCAAGTAGCAAAGTTGATGTTGGTGATGTATCAGTGTCAGAGGAAAGCTCGACAGCTGCTGAACAGCTCAAAACAAGAGAGAAACAAATAGAATATGTCACTGGAAAATTCACATATGATCGTTTTGGATATCTTTGTATGGTCTATTTCTACGTTGCTGTTTTCAAATAATTTGTCATTTTCAAATGCGTAATAAAGTTTGACAAGGTTTTTCTAGACTAACAGGTTTTAATCGGAAAATTCTAGTGGGCATGCGCATGGCTGAGCATGTAACGTGACAAAACCAAAACGTGACCAAAATCAAGCTCCATCGAAGTCACCGCTCGAAATAAACTGCCTCCTCATCACGAGGCTCATTTGCATAAAATGAAAGTTTACACCACTCGACCAACCAACCAACCAACCAACCAACCGACCAACCTTGAGTGCAGCTTCCTATAACCTCGTGAATAGATTCACGAGTTAAAAATCTATAGCCTGTGAACAGGCTAAACATCTAACGTATTTGTGGCTATTTCCCCCGCTGCTGCATGTAGTCTACTCTCAGTGAATTACTGTTCTGGTCATTGAACTACTGGCGTGGTTATTGAACTGTTGTGTGATCACTGAACAAATTAACAATATCTTTCCTAATCTATACACACAAAACAAACAAATAAACAAAAAACTTACTATTGCTTTATTTTACTGAGAATTCTTTAAAAATTATACAAAATTCCGAAGGAAAAGATGGGGCGCGGTCCCCTCGGACCACCCCCAAATCGGCCCATCCATGATTTTCGAATACCCCAATTTCAATCAGTTTTATCCTTGCCGTCTTTTGTAAGTTGTTGAATACAAAATTTTGTCTTTCAAAATGTAATCAATCAATCAAAGATCTCTCGACCATTTAAGGATAAAGAATACTCGACTTCTTAACACCTAAGAAATTACTTCTCCTTGCCGTTTCTGTAGTAAGACCAGTAAATGTCAGGGGGAAAGGATCATTTCAATCAGGGATCTTGGTGTCGTTACAAGGGATTTTTCGTGGAATATGAAGGACGGAAAAATTCAATAAAAGATCTTTTTAATGGGCTCTCTCTAATAGTAAAACGCAAAGCCAGGAGGACTGGGAACTATTGGAAAGGAATATATATTTAAGAATGATTGGGGTTTTTTTCTTAAGTAAAGGGCATTTTACATGTCTGGTTTAACAACTCGTGGAAACGTCCGTGCACAACTGCTAAAAGGTTAGTACCAGTCCAGATGGCTATTGGAACTGCATTTACAATTGCCACCAAAGTATGTCTTTTCCAACGTTTTTGCCAAACAGCCATGACGGCTATATTCTGATAACGGGTCTCAATCGCCAGAGAGACACTGGTAAAAAACCACTCTATTACAAGCTGAACCGAAGTATGAATGGCAAATCGTTGTAGCAAAGTTAACAGAGGCTTGTCTGTTAAGTAAACATATTGATACAAGTACAAGAATCCATTCACAGACACTATAGCAGCTGATTCAAACAATATACTCATGATTGTAATATCAGCCATGAGTCTCTCACGACGAGGAGTACGAAAACTTCCCCAAGGAGAGGAACTTCTTCTTACTACCAGTTGGTGACAAAGATGATCAATGAAAACCATTGTACTTCGCTCTATGACTTCTGCAGCTCCATGAATGACTCCAAGAAGAGCGATGGTCTGTAATCTGCCGAGATCCGCTTGTAAAATTCTGAAAATAACAGCTGCCCCACAATACAAGGGGACCAACAAGACAAAAGAATATCCCGGATGTGTGATATTGTATAACCGCTGAGCGCTTATTCGCGAGATTACTTTGAGGAAGACGCCAACGAGAGGAGCGAAAAGTGCGATTATCAGTTTGCCGTTTTTGTTTTGTGCATTGTAGAGCGGGTAAATCAACGTCGTTAGAATAGACAGAAGGAAACAGAAACTTCCAGGCACTACCAGTTGGAAGAACAAAATCAATTTTTGTTTTCTTGACCATAGATATCCACTAAAGTGCTTGGTTATAAGATATATTTGAGCGCACACGCTAGTAATAAAAAGTGCGTTAAGTGGAATCTTTTGTGAAACAGAAAGCTTTGACTCGGACACGCCAAGATACTGAAGTAATACACGATAAACCGCATCCAAACAGTATAAAAGGCAAGAAGTAAAAATCAGTTTTTTCTTGACACCTATTAGCTGAAATGGGCGAAACAGAAAGAGAACGTTGATGAAATACCAGATGTAAAGAAATGCGCAGAGGATCGAACCCGAAATTGTTTTCATCCACTGCACTTGTACAGGAATCTTCTTTTTAAGAGAGAATTCGCAGTTTTGCTCAGTTTTCATGTTGATATATGAGATCAGTATGTTAATCGAACCTACGATCACAGCGCTAACGAGTGAAATTAATCCTCCGATGTACATTGATTTACAAATTGTGCGGATGACAGATGGTCTCAATCGCTTCCAAGCCATTGCTCTATATTCATAGGAGGCAATGTCTTCTGTTTCCTCATTATTCTCTATTGAGCTAGCATCAGTTACTTTTACTTCCACACACCTAGACACTTGATAATGTAAGCTTGTGGCTTCTCTGTCGCTGTATTCTTGGTAAATAAGTTCATCAACAGGATGACAATACCATTCTCGCCCTGTACTCTCCAAAGGATTGTAGCCAAATGATTCTGCTGTAAATTCAGGTTCATTCGGATTACAGTGCTCTGTAACATCTCGTGTGAAACTATATAGGATATGACCAAATAACTCTGCTATGGTGCTTCCATGCCAAGCATAATTGTAGCCACGTTACAGAGGTAGCAAATTGAAAACCTTCATTCCTTCGTGTATACATCTCAATACATCTCAGTTGTGTTCACTTGCTAGTAAGTGTGAAGTTCGCGTTGTGGCTTCAGCTGGTACAATTAGAAACGTAAAATGAAAGATTTTGTAAGATGTAAATTGTCGGCTAATTTGGCGTATGGTATTAGTTTCCACTGCTCAACATGTCAAACTTTTCCGGGTTTGTTCCGGAACGGCCCAGTGTGAAACTATAAGTCAGCGCAAAAGATGACACTGAAAGCTGATGTTTCGAACTACATGTAAATATTAAAAATAGGCTTGAAATCATAGTATTCAGTCACGTTTCACTCGACTCACCTTTTTGTATATCAATCATAATTTACAATTTATTTTCCTAGACACGCTGTCCTACTACGTGAAACAAATGAGCACCAGCACACTGATAGAGGTGTTTGGGCACATTCTGTACAGGTTTACTCGGGGTGTGACAGAGCACTACAATCCAGATGAACCTGAATTCACTGCAGAATTTTTTGGTTACAATCCTCTGGAAAGTACAGGACGAGAGTGGTACTGTCATCCTGTTGATGAACTTATTTACCAAGAATACAGCGACAGAGAACCTACAAGCTTAGATTATCTACCATCCCTTTACAGTTTTGGTGTTAAAGTAACTGACGCTTGCTCAACAGAACAAGATGAAGAAACCCAAGAGGCCCACCAAAATGAAGACAAATCCATGGCTTGGAAGCGACTGAGACCTTCTGTGCTGCATACAGTTTTTAAATCTATGTACAATGGCGCTTGGATTTCCCTTTTAATGGCTATCATCGTATATTAGGGACAATATCCACAGTGGTGTTTTATTTATCTTTCGAGACTGTACATCACCACTGAACTCAACCTCAGTACAAATGCAGTGGATGGGATCAATGTCAAATATACTTGCTTCGGCTTTCATTTATGTTTGGTTCTTTATTCTCGTGCTTTTTCTTTTTCGTCCCTTTCAGTTAACTGGGATTAAACGAAAACTTTTCCTTTTTTGTTATTACATATTCTTTGGACACAATTTATCGTGTTTCCCTCCAAGCTGCTGGTTTAGCTCATTCCTATATTTCCAATCATTTGAGAATTCCGCTGAGGGCTTTCTTTCTCAGCAATCAGTGTCTGCAAGTTTATGTTTTAACAAAGTACCTCTGCCCACGTTCACAAAAGAAAACGGCTTTATTCTTTTGGTTTCTTAGCTGCCATCCTTGGGGTGTACTTAATTATATATCCAGTATACATCAAAGGAAATTCAAATGGGAAGCTTTTAATTGCAACCTTTTCTCCTCTCCTTGGAGTTGTAGTAAAAGTAGCCTCTCGTATTTGTGTTCAAAAGTTGTATAACATCACTCATCCCGGATATTCGTACATCCTTTTATCACCGGTCTATTGTGGCGCTGCAGCCCTTTTTCGAGTTTTGCAAGCGGATCTTGGCAGTTTATAAGCCATAGCTTTACTTGGAATAATTCACGGCGCTGCAGAAGTCATTGAAAGAAGTGCTATGGTTTTGATTGATCACATTTGTCATATGTTGTGGAAGAGAAGGTCCGCTCCTTGGGGATGTTTTCGTACTCCTCGTCGTGAGAGACTCATGGCTGATATCGCTATCATGAGCATGCTGTATGAATCTGCTGCTATAGTGTCTGTGAATGGGTTCTTGTACTTGTATCAGTTCATATACGTAAGGGAAGAGACTTTTGTCAATTTATTTCAGTCATTTTCAATTCATACTGCGGTTTCCCTAGCGATTGAGTGGGTGTTTAACATCGTGTCTCTAGCGATTGAGACTCGTTATCAAAACATGGCTGTCATGGCTGTTTGGCGGAGGAGATGGAGGCGCCACATTTTAGTGGCGATTGTAAATGCAGTACCTATCGCTCTGTTAACAAGCGGCAATCTCTTAGATACGTTACATAACCGTTTCGGCGGAACTTTAAGTATGGCATGTAAAATGCCATTTACATATATAGAACAAAAAGAAAAAGAAAAAGAACAGAGCTCTACTATGGTAAGCCGTTTTTGCGGGCGTATCAGTCTAACTTGAATGACATCCATCGTTAGTTTAGAAGGAAAGTTAATTTGGAGTCTTCTTTTTTCTAGGTTATACAACTCTAACAAGGGTATTTGTCACCCTCATTTCTATTGCACTTCTCTACTCCAAAGGCTCCCGCTGAGAATTCCAATAAATTCAACTGAAATAGCAATAATCGAATAATAGCTAGCGCACCAGCATGGGACGATCTCGTTCCCCTTCCCATCGTTCCCTGTGCGCTCAGGTTCTTTTTCCCTATCCCCAGTCTCCCTACGATACAAAGAGGCGAGCTTTTGCACAGTACTGTATGTAGGGTTTTTTTGGTGAAAAGTTAAATGGTATATTGTTAGCCGCTTTTATGATGACGACTGTCTTGTTGTTCAGTTAGATATAAACCTTTACTTCAAAGAGGTAGCTCTTTTAGTTTTTGTATAAATTAAAAACTGCTTTCCATAGAGGCCTTATATAATAAACTAAAATGGAATGTGCTCCTCGAAATATTAAAAGACAAAGATGATTACCTTGATGCAACCATGATAACACAAGAAATAAAATCGCGAAATCCTAAACCTTAGCCTCTTTCACAGGTTGCATTAAACAGATTTGTCTTTCTTGCTTTTGAATTCATTACACATATTTCTTCTTTTCTTTTTCTTTGCTTTTTACCTATTATAATATAATATCTGATTTGTAATAGAATTAATTTGGCACGCCTCGACTAGCGTTTTCTTGCTAACTGCGTGCCAAAAAATTGCACTTGTAATGTTATGATAATAAATGTCTTGTCTTGTCCTGTCTTGAATTGGAATAGAAATAATAATCATCATTGTGCACAGATAAAAATAGCTATATATAAAATCTCAAAATCTCAAAATCTAACTCATGCATCCACGATAAAAAGGCTTTTTGGTACATACTAATTATACTTTATAGACGGGAACTCTAAGTTTCCTGCTGCTCCTTGTTCTTCTGGGCAATTCATCAGTCCTTGTTATAATGAAAATAGTCAAAAAAACAGTGGACATATTGCGTACATGGGTCTCGCGTCTTTTCTCCAGGGTTACGTAACATAAGAACTTAGCGCTTTTTAGCTGCTCCCCAGACTCATACCGAGTCGTGCTGCGCGCCTCTGCAACTTATCAGCTCAACACTGCACACAGTATCGCAGTAATCAAGATTAGGGAGGACAAAAGATTTATAAATGGTACCTGTCGTGTACATGTTTATGTTTTTCCTAATTTGGCCTAACAGCTTCCTAACCTTGCCGATCAAGGAATCAACGTGCGCATTCCACGTAAGCGACGCATCTACAACAACCCAAAGATAAATTGAAATGAGTAAATTAGAGCCATTAGGAGGCTACCTGGTCCAGTGATCTTAATTATGCAAGCGAAACTTATTGGTTCAAGGAAAACACTACTTTGTACTAAATTTTTCCACTGCTGTCCTTTCGCCACAGTTCAGTAAGTTAGTGACATAAATTACGGAAAGAGATCAACAGTATCAACACTATTTACTGCTTTTAAAAAGTAAAGAGAACTTTTTACTCCTCAAATACTTTCTCCTATCTATTTTTTGCAACATCCGCTTATCTTTCTTTTTCCTACTGAAGCTTTTGATTCATGTACAGTATTGAGAACAAAAAAACAGAAATCACCAGTATAGAGCAGCTGTGTTTAACATACTGGCCAACAGCATTCCACTTCAATTTTCCCATATCCATTACTACATGACTGTATTCCTTACTCGTCAGAGTTCACAATTGTATTTGCAGTATCAGTAACTGACAACAGGAAGTCGCAATGTAAAATTCGTTGCATGAATAACAGTTACCGACAGTCCAAGTTAGCAGAGTTGATGTTAGGCCATGCCCAGAGAATCGATTTCGTTTCCCATCGCCAATAAGACACTTTGAAAGCGTCCATTTGGGCTTATACCATGCGAAAGACAGACAAACTTAAAACTTAATAAATGGGAATGTCAAGGCAAAGCTGAGGGCCACGAAGTGCTATGAAAGTCACATAAAAGGATTGTTTACATTTTTCCCATAGAAAGGGCACATTCGATTAATGAAAAAAACACCACGGATCACTTGTTTTGACTTTCATTACATGGTAAAGTCTTGAATTTCGGTGGAAATCAATAATTAAAATGAATGTAAAATAGGTCCACGATGAGAGATTGGCTCGCAGGCTATTCTCAAAGTTGCAAGACAAGCTAAGTGAAACCTTTCCGTAACTCGGAGTAGCATGAGAGTTGCTCTCTGTGTGCGACCGCGACCAAACCAAACTTAACCTGGCGTTGCTTTTACGGCCCTTTTAACGGCTATGAATTGTTTTTAGCAATTAATTTCGACAGCAAAGTAATGACGCCATTATATTTGTTACTTGCTTTTGTATTCTCGTTACAGGGATAATTTTTTTTTAGGAAACCAGTTAAAGTGAACTTGTACCACCCTTAGTTGGCTCGATTATGGCAAAGTATGAACAAAGTTCTATGAGAGCGTTTTGAAAATATTTGGAAACGAAGTTTTAAGGGTCTTAAAAACAGTGGAAAAGCATGTCTAGAAATGTAGTTTTATCTTATAGCGGCTTTTTCCATTTGAAACTGTGTACTGAAAAAGGGGGGATTGCGAGAAAGAAGAATTTGATTAGCCATACGTTCGGCTGCTCTCTTTATCATTTTTGTAAGTAATTTGGTTCACAGCTACAAATTTCACGGTTATAAAAAAAACCAAGCCTCCAAGTTTCAAGGACATTGAAAACAAGGGAGGCAATTAATTGAATGGGGCTTCAAATGTCACAAATCCCCCACCCCCACCCCTAGATTTTGTGTTTACAAGTGGGCGACCCCATTATTAGCCTGAGAAAACAGACGACATTTCCAGACGCCACGAACGGTTCCCCGCCAAGTTACGTCTGAGAATTGAGACGAGCGCAGAAATTCCATACTGATGACGCGTCACTACCCAGATTTGGGTAGTGCTTCTGATTGGTTAAACCGAATTTCACAAGCGGCACGACCAATCAGAAGCACAACACAGATCTGGGTAGTGACGCGTCATCAGTATGGAATTTCTGCGCTCGTTTCAATTCTCAGAAGATCACTTTCTTTCGTCACTTGCTGTGTTAACCCTTTCACTGCCAAATGTGGCCAAAGGCAAATTTCGACAAAATTTGCGAACTTCATTTTCTAAATTTTGACAAACAAATAGCATCATGTGAAAAGTACAGGCAGAGAGCTTTCATTTGATAGGTCACATCATAGGATTTTGTCCATAGACTCAAAAGTAGAAGTCACCTTACAAAACTCCATCAAACACGCTGGCAGTGAAAGGATATAAATACAACTGCGTTTTTTTTTTACATGCCATTCCTCCTTTTACCATCACCGAATGTTAACACCTGATTAAAATGATCGCCGAAAACAAACTGCATGCCGTGCACCGCGACTCCCTTTTACTCCTTTTGCTAAAATGACCCAATACTGTTTGGTCTAGTAGCGATGCTTGTAGCAATGCATAATTATTATCTTAGCCTCTGATTTCTCGTTTTCTGTACACTATTCATATGTTCAGTTTTATTGCAAATTTTATCCCGCGTGTTATGTATTTATCATGGGTTATGTAACCTTTTCTTTGGGGTGTTACATGGTATGCTGTTCTGTTGCTTCATTAGCGGTAGGCTATATATTTGAGTTGTTCTCATTTATATTCATTCGCGTCTTACGACCGTCCCTACGCCCTCAAAATTAAATACCCAGTGACTAGGGGTTTCTCTTAGACGTAGTTTTTTTGCATGCTGCTATATGAAAAGTTTAGCACGTTTTGTATGAATCATTGTTATACGAGCATTGTTTAGATCATTTTGTTGGGTTGTTTTTCTTGCTGTAATTTTTTACATTTCCGAGTTTTCATTCTGTTTGTTGTATTATTTCCATCCATTCTGTTGATGAAGGCATAATAAAGAGGGTCGCACACGGCTCGTGTTGACACACCCCAACTGAGGTTGCTTGTTACATGATAAATATTTTATATTCGTTTGAGCGGGGTAGCGAATTAGAATATAACCTTATTTTAATTTAGTTTTCAATTACCGCACGGGTGGTCAAGCTCAAATTTTTACTCTCTTGCCCTGCTTACAAAACATTAAAACATGCACGACTGAATACAGGAGCAAATTCTTGCCTTGGTACGTCACAGACTTTGTAAGCAAGATGCTGTTGACACTTTTAAACTTTTAAAAGCGTGACGTAATCACGAGCTGAATGCCAGAGCTTTATTTGGTGAGTGTAGTTTGTACTGGTTTGCTCACTATATTTTCCGTGAAACGTGAAATGCCCCTATATATTTGTCGTGAGGCTACTAAACTATAATCAATCTTAACCACCTACCAAAAATGCTGGTAGGAGACTAGGTACGAAAAATTCTTTTTTAAATGCGTATGCGTGGCGTATGATATGTGGCAGTTCCTCTTTCGCACGGCCGCAGAATGAGAGGCGCGACCACTCTTTGGCTCTCTTTGGTTATTTTACTTAAAATCATTGGAAGAGCTAACTCTAATGATCTAGAGATACCAGGTGGAGAGAAAAGTCGGATTTATTTTATAAGATTTAGCTTTTCGAAGGAAAAAATTCTTGAATGTAACTCTAAGTAGCAAAGTTGATGTTGGTGATGTATCAGTGTCAGAGGAAAGCTCGACAGCTGCTGAACAGCTCAAAACAAGAGAGAAACAAATAGAATATGTCACTGGAAAATTGAGATATGATCGTTTTGGATATCTTTGTATCGTCTATTTCTACGTTGCTGTTTTCAAATAATTTGTCATTTTGAAATGCGTAATATTTGTGGCTATTTCCCCCACAGCGGCATGTAGTCTGCTCTCAGTGAATTACTGTTCTGGTCATTGAACTACTGGCGTGGTTATTGAACTGTTGTGTAGTCACTGAACAAATTAACAATGTCTTTTCGGATAGATCTATACACACAAAACACACAAACAAACAAAAAACTTACTATTTCTTTATTTTCTGAGAATTCTTTAAAAATTATGCAAAATTCTGAAGAAAAAGATGGGGCGCAGTCCCCTCGGACTTCTCCCAAATCCCCCCATCCATGATTTTCAAATACCCAAGTTTCAATCCGTTTTATCCTTGCCGTCTTTTGTAAGTTGTTGAATACAAGATTTTGTCTTTACAAAATGTAATTAATCAATCGAAGATCTCTCGACCATGTAAGGATAAAGAATATTCGACTTCTTAATACCTAAGAAATTACTTCTCCTTGCCGTTTCTGTAGTAAAACCAGTAACTGTCAGGAAGAAAGGTTCATTTCAATCAGGGATCTTGGTGTCGTTACAAGGGATTTTTCGTGGAATATGAAAGACGGAAAAATTCATTAAGAGTGACTAGTTTTTTTTCTTAAGTAAAGGGCATTTTACATGTCTGGCTTAACAACTCGTGGAAACGTCCATGCACTATTATTAAGAGGTTAGCACCAGTCCAGATGGCTACTGGAAATGCACTTACAATCGCCACCAAGATATGTCTTTTCCACCGTTTTTGCCAGACAGCCATGACGGCTATATTCTGATAACGGGTCTCAATCGCCAGAGAGACACTGGTAAAAAACCACTCTATTACAAGCTGAACAGAAGTATGAATAGCAAATCTTGGTAGCAAAGTTAACAGAGGCTTGTTTGTCAAGTAAACATATTGATATAAGTACAAGAATCCATTTACAGACACTATAGCAGCTGATTCAAACAACATACTCATGATTGTAATATCAGCCATGAGTCTCTCACGACGAGGAGTACGAAAACTTCCCCAAGGTGAGGAACTTCTTCTTACTACCAGTTGGTGACAAAGATGATCAATGAAAACCATTGTACTTCGCTCTATGACTTCTGCAGCTCCATGAATGACTCCAAGAAGAGCGATGGTCTGTAATCTGCCGAGATCCGCTTGTAAAATTCTGAAAATAACAGCTGCTCCAGAGTACAAGGGTACCAACAAAACAAAAGAATATCCCGGATGCGTGATGTTGTATAACCGCTGAACGCTTATTCGCGAGATTACTTTAACGAAGACTCCAATGAGAGGAGCGAAAAGTGCGATTATCAGTTTGCCGTTTTTGTTTTGTGTATTGTAGAGAGGGTAAATCAACGTCGTTATGAGAATAGTAAGAAGGAAAGAGAAACTTCCAGGTACTACCAGTTGGAAGAACAAAATCAGCTTTTGTTTTCTTGACCAGAGATATCCCGTAAAGTGCATCGTTATAAGATATGGTTGAGCGCATACGCTAGTCATAAAAAGCACGTTAAGTGGAATCTTTTGTGAAGCAGAAAGCTCTGAATCAGAGACGCCAAAGTACTGAAGCAATACGCGATAAACTACATCCAAACAGTATAAAAGGCAACAAGTAAGAATCAGTTTTTTCTTGACACCTATTAGCTGAAATGGGCGAAACAGAAAGAGAACGTTAATGAAATACCAGATGTAAAGAAATACGCTGAGGATCGCACCCGAGATTGTTTTCATCCACTGCACTTGTACAGGAATCTTCTTTTTAAGGGAGAATTCGCAGTTTTGCTCAGTTTTCAAGTTGATATATGAGATCAGTATGTTAATCGAACCTACGATTACAGCGGTAACGAGTGAAATTAATCCTCCGATGTACATTGATTTACAAATTGTGCGAATGGCAGATGGTCTCAATCGCTTCCAGGCCATTTCTCTGTGTTCATGGGAAGCAACGTTTTCTCTTTCCTCATTTTTCTCTATTGAGCTAGCATCAGTTACTTTTACCTCCACACACCTAGACACTTGATACTCTAAGCTTGTGGCTTCTCTGTCGCTATATTCTTGGTAAATAAGTTCATCAACAGGATGACAATACCATTCTCGCCCTGTACTCTCCAAAGGATTGTAGCCAAATGATTCTACTGTAAACTCAGGTTCATTCGGATTATAGTACTCTGTAACGTCTCGTGTGAAACTGTGTAGGATATGACCAAGTAACTCTACTATGGTGCTTCCTAACATTATAGCCACTAAATAACGCTAGGATCCCATAAACCTTTGGCTGGTAGAAACGAAAGATAATGAAACAATTGTCGCATAGTTTGGCGTATATAGTTTTAGTTTCCATGCTGAGCAATTGTCAACACTGAAACCAGTTTTTGGTTTTCAAGTCCGGATATTGCGAAACCTCAAGGCGAAATTATAGTTTTACAGTGGAAAAATGACACACCTAAAACAGTTACTTGGTGCCTTTCTTGGTCGAAAGCATTTTTCAGAAATGGTACCAAAATGCAGACGTCAAAAACTCATTTTCACCTGAGCAGGGCTTTTAAAGCGACAATGCCCCCCACTCCAATAAACTTTTGCTTTCCTAGTTTGTTTGCTTTTGGGAAAATGAATCAACAGAACAGAAGCCTAGTCGCAAGATGCTTGGCTGGGTACGTCTTCCGCAATTTGCTGTAATAACAGAGTTCATTTAGGACGCGGGAAGACAAATTTTTACAATAAATAGTCTTTATTATTGGCTAAACTTGGAAAAATCAGACAGAACTTGAAGGAGAAAGCAAACTTTCCAACTATAATTGATGACTGAGCAGAGGTAAGGGACTGTGCAATAATAATCAGGAGGGGGGGCTGAAAAACTAGAGGGGGGGGGGGCATTACATAAAATTGCTGCCAAGATAAGAGGGGCTCAAAGTAAAATCACTCATTTGACGGAGGGGGGGCCTTAAGTTTTATTCGAAATGTAAATAAAATTAAAAGCAATAAAAGATTCTCAATACAGGCATCATGATAGACTGTAACAAATATCAACACGAACAGCTGTGTTAAACGATTATTAAAAATATTCCATCAAAATGAAAAGCAAATTCACAACTGATCATTTTTAACCCGTCTTCTAATTAATTGAGCTGACTCCTATGTAAAGCAAAAATCATGAACTTGTTTTTCAGCTTCCCCCATAAAACAATGGGAATCAAACAGATCTCGTAGACAAGCTTTGTCGGTTTTTGATGTGAATAAAAGTAATGTTTCCTCATCGACTGAATCGATTTGCTGAATTCCATATATATGTGGCTCATAACAAAGTTCAACAGGCTCTCCTCCCAAGGATCTAAATATAATGAAAACTCTTTTTCGTCTGTTATTTGAAGCGTTCAATTTCCTGTCCTTTGATTTTTTTTCTCTGCTCCTTTTCTCTTTCTAGCTTCAGAAGTTTTAGATTTTGAGCCAATGTGGCAAGCACCCCGGTACTTAGCAAATGCTTTGTCTAAATCTTCAATCAAGCGATCAACATCCTTCTCGATACTAGATGTTACATAATAACGTTTGTCATTATTGAAGCTGTGATGGCAGCTCAGTCCAGTTTTGAGTTTACCAGTGTGGTGGGAGGGGGGGGGGGGTTCGACGTTATTTTTTAACATAACAGAGGGGGGGTTAGAACTAATTTTTTTGGTTTTGGAGGGGGGGTACTGTCTAAGTTTTTGCTACATAACTCTAGTTTTTCAGCCCCCTCCTCCTGATAATTATTGCACAGTCCCTAAACGGCCTTCATACAACTGAAGTTTCTACATATTTTGCTTATCCCACATTTTGTTAATGAGGAGAAGAGACATAATTGTTTATTTTTGTTACGCAGGTTTCAACATTGTTAAAGGAAGGATCTATATTGTTTAAATCTTTAGTTCTTTTCTTGTACTGACCTATTTGAGTCTATTCAAAACTAAGACTTCTGTTTGAACTAGGAGGAGCGACATCATATTAAAGGTCAGAAAACATGTTGCCATGCCTGAAGATCACTTTCTTTCGTCACTTGCTTGTGTTAACCCTTTCACTGCCAAATGTGGCCAAAGGCAAATGTCGACCAAATTTGCGAATTTTGTTTTCTAAAATTTTGACAAACAAATAGCATCATTCGAAAAGTACAGGCAGAGAGCTTTGGTCTAGTTTATGACTTTGAACGATTAACGTTGTCAAATAACGTTGACCAGAAGTAGCGATGATTGCAGCAATGCATAATTATTATCTCAACCTCTGATTTTTCGTTTTCTGTACACTATTCATATTTTTAGTTTTATTGAAAATTTTATCCCGCCTGTTCCTTATTTTAATTTGGTTTTCAATTACCGCACGGGTGGTCCCGCTCAAATTTTAACTCTCTTGCCCTGCTTACAAAAACATTAAAACATGCACGACTGAATACGCGAGCAAATTGTTGCCTTGGTACGTCACAGACTTTGTACGCAAGATGCTGTTGACACTTTTAAAACTTTTTAAAGCGTGACGTTATCACGAGCTGAATGACAGGAGCTTTATTTGGTGTTTACACTTTGTACTGGTTTGCTCACTATATTTTTCGTGAAACGAGAAATGCCCCTATATATTTTTCGTGAGGCCACTAAACTATAACCAATCTTAATCACCTACCAAAAATGTTGGTAGGAGACTAGGTACGAAAAATTCTTTTTTAAATGCGTATGCGTGGCGTTTGATATGTGGCAGTTCCTCTTTCGCACGGCCGCAGAATGAGAGGCGCGACCACTCTTTGGCTCTCTTTGGTTATTTTACGTAAAATGGTTGGAAGAGCTAACTCTAATGATCTAGAGATACCAGGTGGAGAGAAAAGTCGGATTTAGTTTCTAAGATTAAGCTTTTCAAAGGAAAAAATTCTTGAATGTAACTCCAAGTAGCAAAGTGATGTTGGTGATGTATCAGTGTCAGAGGAAAGCTCGACAGCTGCTGAACAGTTCAAAACAAGAGAGAAACAAATAAAATATGTCACTGGAAAATTCATATATGATCGTTTTGGATATCTTTGTATGGTCTATTTCTATGTTACTGTTTTCAAATAATTTGTCATTTTCAAATGCGTAATAAAGTTTGACAAGGTTTTTCTAGACTAACAGGTTTTAATCGGAAAATTCTAGTGGCATGCGCATGGCTGAGCATGTAACGTGACAAAACCAAAACGTGACCAAAATCAAGCTCCATCGAAGTCACCGCTCGAAATATTAAAACCGCCTCCTCATCACGAGGCTCATTTGCATACAATGAAAGTTTATACCATTCGACCAACCAGCCAACCAACCGACCGACCAACCTTGAGTGCAGCTCCCTATAACCTCGTGAATAGATTCACCAGTTAAAAATCTAACGTATTTGTGGCTATTTCCCCAGCAGCGGCATGTAGTCTGCTCTAAGTGAATTACTGTTCTGGTCATTGAACTACTGGCGTGGTTATTGAACTCTTGTGTGGTCACTGAACAAATTAACAATGTCTTTTCGGATCTATACACACAAAACACACAAGCAAACAAAAAACTTACCATTTCTTTATTTTACTGAGAATTCTTTAAAAATTATACAAAATTCCGAAGAAAAAGATGGGGGGCGGTCCCCTCGGACCTCTCCCAAATCCCCCCATCCATGATTTTCGAATACCCCAATTTCAATCCGTTTTATCCTTGCCATCTTTTGTAAGTTGTTGAATACAAAATTTTGTCTTTACAAAATGTAATCAATCAATCAAAGATCTCTCGACCATGTAAGGATAAAGAATATTCGACTTCTTAATACTTAAGAAATTACTTCTCCTTGCCGTTTCTGTAGTAAAACCAGTAACTGTCAGGAAGAAAGGTTCATTTCAATCAGGGATCTCGGTGTCGTTACAAGGGATTTTTCGTGGAATATGAAAGACGGAAAAATTTAATAAAAGACCTTTTTAATGGGCTCTCTCTACTAGTAAAACACAAAGCCACGTTGACCGGGAACTATTCGAAAGGACTGAAAGAGTGACTAGTTTTTTTTTCTTAAGTAAAGGGCATTTTACATGTCTGGCTTAACAACTCGTGGAAACGTCCATGCACTATTATTAAGAGGTTAGCACCAGTCCAGATGGCTACTGGAAATGCACTTACAATTGCCACCAAGATATGTCTTTTCCACCGTTTTTGCCAGACAGCCATAACGGCTATATTCTGATAACGGGTCTCAATCGCCAGAGAGACACTGGTAAAAAACCACTCTATTACAAGCTGAACTGAAGTATGAATAACAAATCGTTGTAGCAAAGTTAACAGAGGCTTGTTTGTTAAGTAAACATATTGATACAAGTAAAAGAATCCATTTACAGACACTATAGCAGCTGATTCAAACAACATACTCATGATTGTAATATCAGCCATGAGTCTCTCACGACGAGGAGTACGAAAACTTCCCCAAGGAGAGGAACTTCTTCTTACTACCAGTTGGTTGACAAAGATGATCAATGAAAACCATTGTACTTCGCTCTATGACTTCTGCAGCTCCATGAATGACTCCAAGAAGAGCGATGGTCTGTAATCTGCCGAGATCCGCTTGTAAAATTCTGAAAATAACAGCTGCTCCAGAGTACAAGGGTACCAACAAAACAAAAGAATATCCCGGATGCGTGATGTTGTATAACCGCTGAACGCTTATTCGCGAGATTACTTTAACGAAGACTCCAATGAGAGGAGCGAAAAGTGCGATTATCAGTTTGCCGTTTTTGTTTTGTGTATTGTAGAGAGGGTAAATCAACGTCGTTATGAGAATAGAAAGAAGGAAAGAGAAACTTCCAGGTACTACCAGTTGGAAGAACAAAATCAGCTTTTGTTTTCTTGACCATAGATATCCAGTAAAGTGCTTCGTTATAAGATATGGTTGAGCGCATACGCTAGTGATAAAAAGTACGTTAAGTGGAATCTTTTGTGAAGCAGAAAGCTCTGAATCAGAGACGCCAAAGTACTGAAGCAATACGCGATAAACTACATCCAAACAGTATAAAAGGCAACAAGTAAGAATCAGTTTTTTCTTGACACCTATTAGCTGAAATGGGCGAAACAGAAAGAGAACGTTAATGAAATACCAGATGTAAAGAAATACGCTGAGGATCGCACCCGAGATTGTTTTCATCCACTGCACTTGTACAGGAATCTTCTTTTTAAGGGAGAATTCGCAGTTTTGCTCAGTTTTCAAGTTGATATATGAGATCAGTATGTTCATCGAACCTACGATCACAGCGGTAACGAGTGAAATTAATCCTCCGATGAACATTGATTTACAAATTGTGCGGATGACAGATGGTCTCAATCGCTTCCAGGCCATTTCTCTGTGTTCATGGGAAGCAACGTCTTCTGTTTCCTCATTATTCTCTATTGAGCTAGCATCAGTTACTTTTACTTCCACGCACCTAGACACTTGATAATCTAAGCTTGTGGCTTCTCTGTCGCTATATTCTTGGTAAATAAGTTCATCAACAGGATGACAATACCATTCTCGCCCTGTACTCTCCAAAGGATTGTAGCCAAAAGATTCTGCTGTAAATTCTGGTTCATTCGGATTATAGTGCTCTGTAACATCTCGTGTGAAACTATATAGGATATGACCAAATAACTCTGCTATGGTGCTTCCAAGCATAATTGTAGCCACGTTACAGAGGTAGCAAATTAAAAACCTTCATTCCTTGGTGTATACTTCTCAATACATCTCAGTTGTGTTCACTTTCTAGTAAGTGTGAAGTTCGCGTTGTGGCTTCAGCTGGTACAATTAGAAACGGAAGATGAAAGATTTTTTTAGATGCAAATTGTCGGCTAATTTGGCGTATAGTATTAGTTTCCACTGCTCAACATGTCAAACTTTTCCGGGTTTGTTCCGGAACGGCCCAGTGTGAAACTATAAGTCAGCGCAAAAGATGACACTGAAAGCTGATGTTTCGAACTACGTGTAAATATTAAAAATAGGCTTGAAATCATAGTATTCAGTCACGTTTCACTCCACTCACCTTTTTGTATATCAATCATAATTTACAATTTATTTTCCTAGACACGCTGTCCTACTACGTGAAACAAATGAGCACCAGCACACTGATAGAGGTGTTTGGGCACATTCTGTACAGGTTTACTCGGGGTGTGACAGAGCACTACAATCCAGATGAACCTGAATTCACTGCAGAATTTTTTGGTTACAGTCCTCTGGAAAGTACAGGGCGAGAGTGGTACTGTCATCCTGTTGATGAACTTATTTACCAAGAATACAGCGACAGAGAACCTACAAGCTTAGATTATCTACCATCCCTTTACAGTTTTGGTGTTAAAGTAACTGACGCTTGCTCAACAGAACAAGATGAAGAAACCCAAGAGGCCCACCAAAATGAAGACAAATCCATGGCTTGGAAGCGACTGAGACCTTCTGTGCTGCATACAGCTTTTAAATCTATGTACAATGGCGCTTGGATTTCCCTTTTAATGGCTATCATCGTAGGGACAATATCCACAATGGTGTTTTATTTATCTTTCGAGACTGTACATCACTGTGACTTTAACCCACTGAACTCAACTTCAGTACAAATGCAGTGGATGGGATCAATGTCAAATATACTTGCTTCGGCTTTCATTTATATTTGGTTCTTTATTCTGGTGCTGTTTCTTTTTCGTCCCTTTCAGTTAACTGGGATTAAACGAAAACTTTTCCTGGTGTGTTTGATTACATATTCTTTGGACACAATTTATCGTGTTTCCCTCCAAGCAGCTGGTTTAGCTCATTCCTATATTTCCAATCATTTGAGAATTCCGCTGAGGGCTTTCTTTCTCAGCAATCAGTGTCTGCAAGTTTATGTTTTAACAAAGTACCTCTGCCCACGTTCACAAAAGAAAACGGCTTTATTTTTGAAAATGATAGTACCAAGTTCTTTTGGTTTCTTAGCTGCCATCCTTGGGGTGTACTTCATTATATATCCAGCATACATGAAAGAAAATTCAAATGGGAAACTTTTAATTGCAACCTTTTCTCCTCTCCTTGGAGTTGTGGTAAAAGTAGCCTCGCGTATTTGTGTTCAAAAGTTGTATAACATCACTCATCCCGGATATTCGTACATCCTTTTATCACCGGTCTATTGTGGTGCGGCAGTCGTTTTTCGAGTTTTGCAAGCGGATCTTGGCAGTTTACAAGCCATAGCTTTAGTTGGAATAATTCACGGCGCAGCAGAAGTCATTGAAAGAAGTACTATGGTTTTGATTGATCACATTTGTCATATGTTGTGGAAGAGAAGATCCGCTCCTTGGGGAAGTTTTCGTACTCCTCGTCGTGAGAGACTCATGGCTGATATCGCTATCATGAGCATGTTGTATGAATCTGCTGCTATAGTGTCTGTGAATGGGTTCTTGTACTTGTATCAGTTCATATATGTAAGGGAAGAGACTTTTGTCAATTTATTTCAGTCATTTTCAATTCATAGTGCGGCTTCCCTAGCGATTGAGTGGGTGTTTAACAGCGTGTCTCTAGCGATTGAGACTCGTTATCAAAACGTGGCTGTCATGGCTGTTTGGCGGAGGAGATGGAGGCGCCACATTTTAGTGGCGATTGTAAATGCAGTACCTATCGCTCTGTTAACAAGCGGTTATCTCTTAGATACGTTACATAACCGTTTCGGCGGAACTTTAAGTATGGCATGTAAAATGCCATTTACATAGAACAAAAAGAAAAAGAACAGAGCTCTACTATGGTAAGCCGTTTTTGCGGGCGTATCTGTCTTACTTGAATGACATCCATCGTTAGTTTAGAAGGAAAGTTAATTTGGAGTCTTCTTTTTTCTAGGTTATACAACTCTAACAAGTGTATTTGTCACCCTCATTTCTATTGCACTTCTCTACTCCAAAGGCTCCCGCTGAGAATTCCAATAAATTCAACTGAAATAGCAATAATCGAATAATAGCTAGCGCACCGGCATGGCACGATCTCGTTCCCCTTCCCATCGTTCCCTGTGCGCTCAGGTTCTTTTTCCCTCTCCCCAGTCTCCCTACGATACAAAGAGGTGAGCTTTTGCACAGTACTGTATGTAGGTTTTTTTTGGTGAAAAGTTAAATGGTATATTGTTAGCCGCTTTTATGATGACCGCTGTCTTGTTGTTTAGTTAGATATAAACCTTTACTTCAAAGAGGTAGCTCTTCAGTTTTTGTATAAATTAAAAACTGCTATCCATAGAGGCCCTATATAATAAACTAAAATGGAATGTGCTCTTCGAAATATTAAAAGGCAAAGATGATTACCTTGATGCAACCATGATAACACAAGAAATAAAATCGCGAAATCCTAAACCTTAGCCTCTTTCACAGGTTGCATTAAACAGATTTGTCTTTCTTGCTTTTGAATTCATTACACATATTTCTTCTTTTTTTTTCTTTGCTTTTCACTTATTATAATATAATATCTGATTTGTAATAGAATTAATTTGGCACGCCTCGACGAGCGTTTTCTTGCTAACTGCGTGCCAAAAATTGTACTTGTAATGTTATGATAATAAATATCTTGTCTTGTCCTGTCTTGAATTGGAATAGAAATAATAATGATCATTATGTACAGATAAAAATAGCTATAAAATCTCAAAATCTCAAAATCTAACTCATGCATCCACGATAAAGAGGCTTTTTGGTACATACTAATTATACTTTATAGACGGGAACTCTAAGTTTCCTGCTGCTCCTTGTTCTTCTGGGCAATTCATCAGTCCTTGTTATAATTAAAATAGTCGAAAAAACAGTGGACAAAGGTTTCTTAACTATATTGCGTACATGGGTCTCGCGTCTTTTCTCCAGGGTTACGAAACGTAAGAACTTAGCGCTTTTTCGCTGCTCCCCAGACTCATACCGAGTCGTGCTGCGCGCCTCTGCAACTTATCAGCTCAACACTGCACACAGTATCCCAGTAATCAAGAATAGGGAGGACAAAAGATTTATAACTGGCACCTGACGTGTACATGTTTATGTTTTTCCTAATTGGGCCTAACATCTTCCTAACCTTGCCGATCAAGTAATCAACGTGCGCATTCCACGTAAGCGACACATCTACAACAACCCGATGATAAATTGAAATGAGTAAATTAGGGCCATTAGGAGGCTAAGCTCTACCTGGTCCCATGATCTTAATTTATGCAAGCGAAACTTTTTGGTTCAAGGAAAACACTACTTTGTACTAAATTTTTCCACTGCTGTCCTTTCGCCACAGTTCAGTAAGTTACTGTTTAAATTATGGAAAGAGATCAACAATATCAACACTATTTACTGCTTTTAAAAAGTAAGAGAACTTTTTACTCCTCAAATACTTTCTTTTATCTATTTTTTGCAACATCCGCTTATTTTTTCTTTTTCCCATTGAAGCTTTTGATTCATGTACAGTATTGAGAACAGAAAACCAGAAATCACCAGTACAGAGCAGCTGTGTTTAACATACTGGCCAGCAGCATTCCACTTCAAACTTCCCATATCCATTACTACATGATTGTGTTCCTTACTCGTCAGAGTTTACCATTGCATTTGCAGTATCAGTAACTGACAACAGGAAGTCGCAATGTAAAATTCGTTGCATGAATAACAGTTACTGACAGTCCAAGTTAGCAGAGTTGATGTTAGGCCATCCCCAGAGAAAAAGGAATAAACATACAACAAGACACTTTGAAAGCGTCCATTTGGGCTTATAGCTTGCGAAAGACAGAAAAACTTAAAACTTAATAAATGGGAATGTCAAGGGAAAGCTGAGGGCCAGGAAGTGCTAAGAAAGTCGCATAACAGGATTGTCTACATTTTCCCATAGTAAGGGCACATTCGATACATTGAAAAAAAACTAAACGGATCACTTGTTCTGGCTTTCATTACATGGTAAAGTCTTGAATTCCGGTGAAAATCAATAATTAAAATGAATGTAAAATAGGTCCACGATGAGAGATTGGTTCGCAAGCTATTCCCAAAGTTGCAAGACAAGCTAAGTGAAACCTCTGGGTAACTCGGAGTAGCATGAGAGTTGCTCTCTGTGTGCGACCGCGACCAAACCAAACTTAACCTGGCGTTGCTTTTACGGCCGTTTTAACGGCTATGAATTGTTTTTAGCAATTAATTTCGACAGCAAAGTAATGACGCCATTATATTTGTTACTTGCTTTTGTATTCTCGTTACCGGGAGAATTTGTTTTTCAGAAACCAGTTAAAGTGAACTTGTACCTCCCTTAGTTGGCTCGATTATGACAAAGTTTGAACAAAGTTCTATGAGAGCGTTTTGAAAATATTTGGAAACGAAGTTTTAAGGGTCTTAAAAACAGTGGAAAAGCATGCTATAGAGCGGGTCTAGTCTAGAAATGTAGTTTTATCTCATAGTGGCTTTTTCCATTTGAAACTGTGTACGGAAAAAGAGGGGATTACGAGAAAGAAGAATTTGATTAGCCGTACGTTCGGCTGCTCTCTTTACCATTTTTGTATGTAATTTGGTTCACGACTACAAATTTCATGGTTATAAAAAAAAACCAATTCAAGCCTCCAAGTTTCAAGGACATTGAAAACAAGGGAGGCAATTAATTGAATGGGGCTTCAAATGTCACAAATCCCCCACCCCCACCCCTAGATTTTGTGTTTACAAGTGGGCGACCCCATTATAAGCCTGAGAAAACAGACGACATTTCGAGACGCCACGAACGGTTTTCCCGCGAAATGACGTCTGAGAATTGAGACGAGCGCAGAAATTCCATACTGATGACGCGTCACTACTTAGATTTGGGTAGTGCTTCTGATTGGTTAAACCGAATTTCACAAGCGGCACGACCAATCACAAGCACTACCCAGATCTGGGTAGTGACGCGTCATCAGTATGGAATTTCTGCGCTCGTTTCAATTCTCAGAAGATCACTTTCTTTCGTCACTTGTTGTGTTAACCCTTTCACTGCCAAATGTGGCCAAAGGCAAACTTCGACCAAATTTGCGAATTTCATTTTCTAAATTTTGACAAACAAATAGCATCATGTGAAAAGTACAGGCAGAGAGCTTTCATTTGAATGGTCACATCATAGGATTTCGTCCATAGACTCAAAAGTAAGAGTCAAAACTTACAAAACTCCATCAAACACTCTGGCAGCCAAAGGGTTAAATACAAATGCGTTTTTTTCACATGCCATTCCTCCTTTTACCATCACCGAATGCCAACACCTGATTAAAACGATCGCCGAAAATAAACTGCATGCCGTGCACCGCGACTCCCTTTTACTCCTTTTGCTAAAATGACCCAATACTGTTCGGTCTAGTTTGTGATTTTGAACGATTGACGTTGTCAAATAACGTTGACCAGAAGTAGCGATGCTTGTAGCAATGCATAATTATTATCTTAGCCTCTGATTTCTCGTTTTCTGTACACTACTCATATGTTCAGTTTTATTGAAAATTTTATCCCGCCTGTTCCTTATTTTAATTTAGTTTTCAATTACCGCACGGGTGGTCCCGCTCAAATTTTAACTCTCTTGCCCTGCTTACAAAAACATTAAAACATGCACGACTGAATAGGCGAGCAAATTCTTGCCTTGGTACGTCACAGACTTTGTAAGCAAGATGCTGTTGACACTTTTAAAACTTTTTAAAGCGTGACGTAATCACGAGCTGAATGACAGGAGCTTTATTTGGTGAGTGTACTTTCTACTGGTTTGCTCACTATATTTTCCGTGAAACGTGAAATGCCCCTATATATTTTTCGTGAGGCTACTAAACTATAATCAATCTTAACCACCTACCAAAAATGCTGGTAGGAGGGTAGGTACGAAAAATTCTTTTTTAAATGCGTATGCGTGGCGTATGATATGTGCTTCCTCTTTCGCACGGCCGCAGAATGAGAGGCGCGACCACTCTTTGGCTCTCTTTGGTTATTTTACGTAAAATGGTTGGAAGAGCTAACTCTAATCATCTAGAGATACCAGGTGGAGAGAAAAGTCGGATTTATTTTCTAAGATTAAGCTTTTCTAAGGAAAAAATTCTTGAATGTAACTCCAAGTAGCAAAGTTGATGTTGGTGATGTATCATTGTCAGAGGAAAGCTCGACAGCTGCTGAACAGTTCAAAACAAGAGAGAAACCAGTAGAATATGTCACTGGAAAATTCAGATATGATCGTTTTGGATATCTTTGTATGGTCTATTTCTACGTTACTGTTTTTAAATAATTTGTCATTTTCAAATGGGTAATATTTGTGGCTATTTCCCCCGCAGCGGCATGTAGTCTGATCTCAGTGAATTACTGTTCTGGTCATTGAACTACTGGCGTGGTTATTGAACTGTTGTGTGGTCACTGAACAAATTAACAATGTCTTTTCGGATCTATACACGAAAAACACACAAACAATCAAAAAACTTACTATTTCTTTATTTTACTGAGAATTCTTTAAAAATTATACAAAATTCCGAAGAAAAAGATGGGGCGCGGTCCCCTCGGACCACCCCCAAATCCCCCCATCCATGATTTTCGAATACCCCAATTTCAATCCGTTTTATCCTTGCCATCTTTTGTAAGTTGCTGAATACAAAATTTTGTCTTTACAAAATGTAAATGTAATCAATCAATCAAAGATCTCTCGACCATGTAAGGATAAAGAATATTCGACTTCTTAATACCTAAGAAATTACTTCTCCTTGCCGTTTCTGTAGTAAAACCAGTAACTGTCAGGGAGAAAGGATCATTTCAATTAGGGATCTTGGTGTCGTTACAAGGGATTTTTCGTGGAATATGAAAGACGGAAAAATTCAATGAAAGGCCTTTTTAATGGGCTTTCTCTACTAGTAAAACCCAAAGCCACGGGGACCGGAAACTATTGGAAAGAAATATATATTTAAGAGTGATTGTTTTTTTTTTCCTTAAGTAAAGGGCATTTTACATGTCTGAGTTAACAACTCGTGGAAACGTCCATGCACTATTATTAAGATTTTAGCATCAGTCCAGATGGCTATTGGAAATGCACTTACAATTGCCACCAAGATATGTCTTTTCCACCGTTTTTGCCAGACAGCCATGACGGCTATATTCTGATAACGGGTCTCAATCGCCAGAGAGACACTGGTAAAAAACCACTCTATTACAAGCTGAACCGAAGTATGAATAGCAAATCGTTGTAGCAAAGTTAACAGAGGCTTGTTTGTCAAGTAAACATATTGATATAAGTACAAGAATCCATTCACAGACACTATAGCAGCTGATTCAAACATCATACTCATGATTGTAATATCAGCCATGAGTCTCTCACGACGAGGAGTACGAAAACTTCCCCAAGGAGCGGACCTTCTTTTCACCAGCTGATGACAAATGTGATCGATAAAAACCATTGTACTTCGCTCTATGACTTCTGCAGCTCCATGAATTATTCCAAGAAGAGCGATGGTCTGTAATCTGCCGAGATCCGCTTGTAAAATTCTGAAAATAACAGCTGCTCCAGAGTACAAGGGTACCAACAAAACAAAAGAATATCCCGGATGTGTGATGTTGTATAACCGCTGAACGCTTATTCGCGAGATTACTTTAACGAAGACTCCAATGAGAGGAGCGAAAAGTGCGATTATCAGTTTGCCGTTTTTGTTTTGTGCATTGTAGAGAGGGTAAATGAACGTCGTTATGAGAATAGAAACAAGGAAAGAGAAACTCCATGGTACTACCATTTGGAAGAACAAAATCAACTTTTGTTTTCTTGACCATAAACGTCCACTTAAAAGCTTCGTTACAAGATATGTTTGAGCGAATAGGCTAGTAAAAAAAAGTGCGTTAACTGGAATCTTTTGTAAAGCAGAAAGCCTTGACTCAGAGACGCCGAGGTACTGAAGCAATACACGATAAACTGCATCCAAAAAGTAGAAAGTACCACTAATTAAAATCAGCTTTCTTTTCACACCCATTAGCTGAAATGAGCGAAACAGAAACAGCGCGTTTGTGAAATACCAGATGTAAAGGAAAGCGCAGAGGATCGAAGCCGAAATTGTTCTCATCCACTGCACTTGTACCGGAATTTCGTTTTTAAGGGGGAATTCACAGTTGTGCACAGTTTTGTAGCAGATATAAGAAATCAGTATGTATATGGCACCCACGATAACAGCGGTAAACAGGGAAATCGAAGCTCCAATATACATTGATTTACAAATTGTGCGGATGACAGATGGTCTCAGTTGCTTCCAAGCCATTTCTCTTTGTTCATGGGAAGCGATGTGTGTTTCCTCACTATTCTCTATTGAGCTAGCATCAGTAAGCTTTACTTGTACACATCTAGATACCTGATAATCTAAGCTTGTGGCTTCTCTGTCGCTATATTCTTGGTAAATCAGTTCATCAACAGGATGACAATACCACTCTCGCTCTGTACTGTCCAAAGGATTGTAGCCAAATGATTCTGCTGTAAATTCAGGTTCATTCGGATTATAGTGCTCTGTAACATCTCGTGTGAAACTATATAGGATATGGCCAAATAACTCTGCTATGGTGCTTCCAAGCATTTTTGTAGCCACTTTACAGAGGTAGCAAATTAAAAATCTTCATTCCTTCGTATATACATCTTAATACATCTCAGTTGTGTTCACTTGCTAGTAAGTGTGAAGTTCGCGTTGTGGCTTCATCTGGTAGAATTAGAAACGGAAGATGAAAGATTTTTTAAGATGTAAATTGACTTTTCATGAAACAATACAGTTGTCGGCTAATTTGGCGTATAGTTTTTGTTTTCACTGCTCATGAACATGTCCAACTTTTCCGGGTTTGTTTCGGAACGGCCCAGTGCGAAACTATAAGTATCACAGCGCAATAAAAGACACTGAAAAGTGATGTTTCGAACTTCATGCTTCCGCTTTTAGGTATATTTGGTTCTTTCTTCTTGTGTTGTTTCTTTTTCGTCCCTTTCAGTTAACGGGGATTAAAAGAAAACTTTTCCTGGTGTGCTTGATTACATATTCGTTGGACACAGTTTATCGTGTTGCCCTCCAAATGCATGGTATAACCATAGTTAATTGAGTGGAATGGTTATGAAACCCGTCAGACTCTTTTGTTATATGTTTTTGTGGACCTGAAAGTGCACAACGTTCAAAAGAATTCCTATCGTTTTGATTGTATTGACCAATAAAAACGTTGCTTTGATTTATTCCGTAACAATTTGCCAACAGAAAACAAAGGATTGTGCACTTTCAGGGTGCTTCCAACATAAACTGCAGCACTGTTGTTTTTATCATTGATGTTTGCCGCTTTTCATAACCAGTCTCCTCTAATAACTATGGTATAACTCATTGTTATATTTCCTATCCATTAAGAATTCAGCTTACGGCTTTCTTTTTCAGCAATCAGTGTCTGCAAATTTATGTTTTAACAAAATACCTCTGCCCAAGTTCACAAAAGAAAATGTCTTTATTTTTCAAAATGATATAGTACCAAGTTATTTTGGTTTCTTGGCTACCAACCTTTGTATAAACTTAATTGTATATCCAGCATACATGAAAAAAAAAAAGGAAAATGGGAAAATTTTAATTGCAACCTTTTCTCCTCTCCTCGGAGTTGTTGGAGTTGTTGGAGCGGCCTCCTGTATTTGTGTTCAAAAGTTGTATAACACCACTCATCCCGGATATTCCTAGTGCAGAAGTCTGCACTAGGAATCATTTTTCCAGATTGCTCTTATGAGTCGGCACTCGTGCGTTGTGGCTTGCCTACACTGTTGTCGCGCCGTGATGAGGCTTGCAGGCGTTTTATATCTAACATCAAGGAGTCCGGGTTCCTTTCACACCTGCTGCCGCAGCCCACGAACGTCGCTCATGGGTACGGGTTGAGGTCGGGTTTTTCCCGTTCTGAATTCCGCTTTGTCAGAACGGACCGCCTTAGCAATTTTGTTACCCACAGTTACAATTAGGATTAAATTGTTTTTGCGTTCTTGCCATGTGTAATTATGTGTTCTGCGTATTCTTGACCTCCCTTGTAATTTAGTGTTATACACTACCAAAGGGTTTAATAAACTGATTATTATGATTATTATGATTATATTATTATTCGTACATCCTTTTATCACCGGTCTATTGTGGCGGGGGCAGTCTTTCTTCGAGTTTTGCGAGCGGATCTTGGCAGTTTACAAGCCACAGCTAGGAATAATTCACGGCGCTGCAGAAGTCATTGAAAGAAGTACTATGGTTTTGATTGATCACATCTGTCATATGTTGTGGCAGAGAAGGTCCGCTCCTTGGGGATGTTTTCGTACTCCTCGTCGTGAGAGACTAATGGCTGATATCGCTATCATGAGCATGCTGTATGAATCTGCTGCTATAGTATCTGTGAATGGGTTCTTGTACTTGTATCAGTTCATATACGTAAGGGAAGAGACTTTTGGCAATTTATTTCAGTCGTTTGCAATTCATACTGCGGTTTCCCTAGCGATTAAGTGGGTGTTTAACAGCGTGTCTCTAGCGATTGAGACTCGTTATCAAAACGTGGCTGTCATGGCTGTTTGGCGGAGGAGATGGAGGCGCCACATTTTAGTGGTGATTGTAAATGCAGTACCTATCGCTCTGTTAACAAGCGGTTATCTTTTAAATACTTCAGCATAACCGTTTCGGCGAAACTTTAAGTATGGTATGTAAAATGCCATTTACATAGAACAAACAAAAGAACAGACTCTGCGGTGGCTCCCCTTTTTTGCGGCCGCATCAGTCTTAGTTGTATGACACAGATCGTTAGTTAAGAAGGAAAGTTAATACGGAGTCCATTTTTTTCTAAGTTATATAATTCTAATAAGAGTATTTAATTTGTCGCTCTCATTTGTTTTGCACAGTACTGTATGTAGTTTTTTTTGTTATTAAGTAATTAATGAACGAGGCTGAGTAGGATATGAAGAATTAAGCAGATCGAGGAGGGTGTTATCCACCATTCAAAATAATTCCTAGTTTAAAAACATAGCTAAAACATGCTTACCTGCATTGATGTTAAGTTAAAAACAAAATTCTTCCAAATTTGGTTATCAGTAACTGGTTATGGTGAATTATGCGTGTGCTTTTAGCCAATCAGAAACGTAGAAATATCTTGAATGAATAATAAAAGTTATTGATTAAATTATATATTCTAAGCCGTTTTCAGAATGAACCTTGTCTTTTTGTTCAGTTAGATAGAAACCTTTATTTCAATAGGGTAACTCTTTCAGTTTTTGTACAAATTAAAAACTGCTATCCATAGAGGCCCTATATAATAAACTTAATGGAATAGAAATAATAATGATCATTATGTACATAAAGAGCTTTAAAACTTTATTACTAGAGTAACCATAAAAAGCTAAAAATCTAAATTTGATTATAGAAAAAGGCTTTTTTGGTACATTCTAACTTCAATTTTTTTAAAAAAATAGTGCATAAAAAAACTGTGAACAATGGTTGCCTAAGCATTTATTAACTAGATTGTGTACCGTTCACGGCTCTCGCGTCTTTTTTCCAAGGTTACGTAACCTAAGAACTTTATAGCGCTTTTTCGCTGCTGCCCAGACGCATCACGATACATGCTGTGCGCCTCTGCAACTTATAAGCTTAACACTCCCGCGGCAGTTGCACACAGTATCACAGTAATCAAGAATAGGGAGAACAAAAGGTTTATTAACGGTACCTGCCGTGTACATTTTATGTTTTTCCTCATTCGGCCTAACATTGCTACTCTCTTACTGACCTTGCCGATTAAGTAATCAACACATTCCACGTAAGCGACGACACTACTTAGTACTAAATCTTTCATCGGGGCGTGCATCGTTGTTAGAATAAATACTTTGAAGGCATTATGTTTGCAAAGACTTACTTCTATTTTCCAAAGTTTGAGTCATTTATGTGTGAACAAGTAAAATAAAGCAAATCTTCCGCTGTGATCAGCTACCCTAGTGGAAAGTAGGAACTCCCTTCCCCGGATTCCCCGCTTTGTTCTCCCAAAAAGCAGTTCCATCTGTTTGTAAAATAAGTTTGTTTTTGGTCAAGATAGTTTGATCCCAAAAGCCACGGCAGTCCTTTCGCCACAGTTCAGTAAGTTACTGACGTAAATTACGGAAAGAGAGTCAACAGAGTCAACACTATTTACTGCTTTTAAAAAGTAAAGAGAACTTTTAAGACCTCAAATAATACTTTCTCCTATCTGTTTTTTGCAACATTCACTTACCCTTCTTTTTCCTATTGACGCTTTTGATTTAAGTACAGCATACGTATTGAGAACAGGAAACCAAAAATCGCCAGTACAGGGCAGCTGTGTCTGGCCAGCGGTATTCTACTTCCAAGTTCCCCTATGTATCACTGCATGTATTTCCTTACTTTTCAGAGTTCACAAGCGTATTTGCAACATCAGTAACTGCCGACAAAAGGAAGTAGCAATGTAAAATTCGTTGCATGAATAGCAGTCACTGTCTGTCCACGTTAGCGTAGTTGATGTTAGGCAATCCCTTGAAAATCGATTTCGTTTCCCATCGCTAGCTCGCGTTGCAGCCGGCCCACGCATCGTCTAAACCATTTGTATAGTCCGTCTATACAGAAGGTTTAGAGTGTCTACGACGCAGGCTACCCATCGCCTGACCGACCCATTTTTTGGAAAAGGAATAAACAAACAACAAGACACTTTGAAAGCGTTGATTTGGGCTGATACTGCATGCGAAAGACGGAAAAGCTTCAAACCTAAATAAATGGAATCTCAAGGCAAAACAAGGCTGAGGGCCAGGAAGTGCTACTGATGAAAGTCGGCTTCATAACAGGATTGTTTATATTTATCTTATGGTAAGGGCACATTCGATACATTGAAAAAACCTCTACGAATCACTTGTTTTGGCTTTCATTACCTGGTAAAGTCTTGAATTCGGGTGAAAACAAACAATTAAAATGAATGTAAAATAGGTCCACGATGAAAGGCTATCCCGACAGTTGCAAGACAAGCTAAGTGAAACCTCTGGGTAACTCGGAGTAACATGAGAGTTGCTCTCTGTGATCAAAACAAACTTAACCCGGCGTTACTTTTGCGGCCGTTTTAGCGGCTATGGATTGCTTTTAGCGATGAATTTCGACGGCAACGTAATGACGCCATTACATTTTTTACTTGCTTTTGTACATTCTCGTCACCGGGGGAATTTTTTTTTCGGAAATCATTAAAGTGAACTTGTACCTCCCTTAGTTGGCTTGTTGGCTCGATTTTGGCAAAGTCTGAACAGAGTTCTATGAGAGCGTTTTGAAAATATTGGGAAACGAAGTTTTAAGGGTCATAAAAACAGTAAAAAAGCTTGCTATATAGAGGTCTAGTCAAGAAATGTATTTTTATCTCATAGTGAAAAACGAGCTCCCCTAAAAAACGCCTGCGTGGGAGGCTATACTCAAAAGAACTCTCGATTACTTTCCGGTCATGTTAAAGGGTCTCCGTACCAATGAAAAAAAGGTGAATGAGAACAGGTATTGCAGAAACGAAACAAATGCTAATAAACTAATTATTGCACAACGATTTACCAGTATTTCTTCGTCTCACGTGATGATAAAGTGACGCTACAGACATTGCCTTCATCATTTCTACTACATTAGCATTAGCATACTTCGGAGATTTCTTTGGCAAGTAAATAAAATAAAAATAAATAAATAAATACTAAAAATTAAGAGGTATCCCCCCTAACAAATCCCGTCTAGCCGTCTGAAACCAATCAGAAGCACCAACCAGATCTGGGTAGTGACACATCATCACTATGGAATTTCTGCGCTCGTTTCCTCTGACGTCATTTCGCCGGGAAACCCCTGGTAGTAATGTCGGCTGTCTTTTCAGGCTATGAAATCAGACCACTCAGGCTATCATGACGTTTTTTGATTAAAACGGTAAACAACATCGCGTGCAGCTCTTTGAAATTGTATGATACATATTGAAAACAAAATTTCCTCCTGTCGATTAAGTATCATGTTTTTGTCGTTTAAGCACTTTTTGGTACTCTTAACTGTTTCGGTTTCTTGAATACAGTATAATGGTTATGATACATCAATAACTTTGCTTCTAATTGCCTACGTTTTACAGTTAGTTTATGCAACTTGATATTTATTCGACAGGTAATACTGGCGACTTACCCTTGACGGTGGCCCGCAAAATGACCCTTAGTACTTTGTTAGAGGCGTTTGGTCATATTTTACACAGTTTTACGCGAGGCGTATCCGAACACTACAATCCAGATGAACCTGAATTCACATTCGAATCATTTGGTTACAGTCCTCTGGAAAGTACGGGACGAGAGTGGTATTGTCATCCTGTTGATGAACTTATTTACCAAGAATACAGCGACAGAGAAGCTACAAGTCTTAACTACTTAACCTCTACAAGTCTTAATATTACAGTTACTAACGCATCCTCTCTCGCAGAGGAAAACGAAGAAACCCAGGCACATCCTCAAGAAAGAAATAAAGAAATAGCATGGAAGCAACTGAGACCATCCGCTCTTTGCACAATTTGCAAATCAATGTACATTGGTGCTTTGATTTCGATTGCAACCGCCATCTCCATGGGAACAATCTATATGATGGTTACTTATCTCTCATTTAAGACTTCGCACGTTTGTCAGTATTACCCTGTGAACTCAACTTCAATAGAAATACAGTGGGTAAGGTCAATGACTGATATAATATCTTGTAGTTTTTTGTACATTTGGTTCTTCGCCATTTTGTTATTGGTTTTTCGTCCGTTTCAATTAATGGGAATAAAAAGGACCCTTCTGATGATTTGTTTCCTTACATATTCTCTGGATACAATTTATCGTGTTGCCCTCCAAGCTCTTGGCATCTCTCACTCCAGACTTTCAAATGTACAAAAACTTCCTCTAAGAGCCTGCATTCTAACAAATCAATGTCTGCAAACTTATGTTTTAACGAACTACTTCTGTACAAGTTCAAGACAGAAACTGACCATGTTTGTCCAGATGGTAGTACCAAGTTTTCTCTGTTTATTACCTTTTGTTCTGGTAGACACCTTGATTTACCCTGCATACAACCAAGCAAATGAAGATGGCAAACTATTGATCGCGGTCTTTGCTCCCCTAATAGGTGTTATCGTTAAAGTTACCTGCCGCATTTGTGTTCAGAGGTTGTATAACATTGTCTATCCGGGATATTCATACATTTGTCTATCGGCATTTTATTTTGGCTCAGCGATCTTTTTTCGAATTTTGCAAGCGGATCTTGGTAGCTTAGAAGCAATCGTTATTCTTGGAACAATTCACGGCGCCGCAGAAGTGGTGGAACGAAGCACCATTGTTCTGATTGATCATTTTTGTTATGTCATCTGGAGAAGGGCACCAGCTCCCTGGGGAAGTTTTCGTACTCCTGGTCGTGAAAGACTGACTGCTGATATCGCTATCATGAGCATGTTGTATGAATCAACTGCTATAGTCGCTGTGAATGGATACCTGTACTTGTATCAGTTTATTTTCGTGGGAAAGTATCCCTTGGACAAGTTGTTGAGGTCATTTTCAATACATACTGCAGTTCCTCTTGCGATTGAGTGGGTGTTTAACAGCGTGTCTCTAGCGATTGAGAGTCGGTATCAAAACATGGCTGTCATGGCTGTTTGGCGAAGACGATGGAAGCGTCACATTTTAGTAGCAGTCGTAAATGCAGTCCCAGTGTGTCTGTGGAGTAGTTCCAACCTATTGGACATTTTACATGGACGTTTTAGCGAAACGTCAACACAGCTCTGCAAAATGCCGTTTACCTAGGATTAAAAGGCTACACAAAAATTATGTTTAGCTATAGCTTTTTAAGGTGATACTTGAAACAAAAGTTTGCATGCACACTGCCGAAAGACTTGTCCTTACGTCGAATTTGGGACGGTTTTGATGAGCAATCTATAGTACCCCATTAGGTTTGGCTAACCTGATTAGGTATAAGGGCCAATAGAGTCCAATTTTCTCGGGCTGATTTAAAACAATGTTAGGCTGAAATGGGTGCCGTACATTGCCTAAATGGCTCCGCGAGAGGCTGAATCAGACTAAGGGTACGTAAGGCTAAATTGGCACTTTTTAAAAACTATTTACATAAACTGGAAGCAACTTTTGTCTGTAACTGCCTCGGGAAAATTTCCATGGATACGCCAAAAAGAACGAAAATTTTTCGACGACAGTCATCTCACTCTTTTGCCGAAATAGCGGAAACGCTTAAGAAAAAGGTCAAACTGTCGACCTACAGGTGATATACACCCGCATCACTAGATCATAAAAATTCGTCGCAGAACTATAATGTGATTGCAGCATCGGCAAAATGTCAGCAAGGATTGAGACGCGAGAATGATGATAGCACTTCACTCTCGCTTCCCACCATGCTGGTCCGTATCCCAGAGGGGACGCCGTTTCTTGCTCTTTTTTGAAGAGAGGTCTTCTCCGCCACTAGGGTTTTCCCCACTCCTCAAAACCAAACATTTCCCAAAATAAAATAAAATAATTCCATTTTGATCAGGAAATGTATTGATGTGTTATACGACTACTATTTGGTTTATCCATATACTTATTTGTTTATTTACTTGATCTATTGACGTGTAATGCAATTCCCTGTCGAAAAGCCGTTGTAATAATAATAATAATAATAATGATAATAATAATAATAGTAAGGTTTGTATGAGCGCATTTACGAATCTCAATGCGCTTACATGTCATAATAAAATAAAATATAATGATGATACTAACAGTCGATTATAAAATTGAAAAATGATAATACCTACACTGACAAAGAATAAATTTAAATAAATTAAAATGAAAACCTATATAATGTTTCTCGTTTACTAAAAATAAAATTCCCATATAAGTTTTGGACCTTAAAAACCGTATTCACAGGTTCGAAACCTCAAAGTTCGTGACTTTATAATTGAAGTTTTGAGGACTTAAAACGCTTTAACGTTTGAGAAAGTATGTTCGATTTTTAGTTAATAAACTGCGGCCTTCATTACAAGGTATTTACCGACGTGTTTATGCCATGCATTTCTTCATTACTGTGCTCTCGCTTTACGGCGAATGTCACAAATACGAGGGTCTCAATGGGGTTAACCGATAGGCGTAAAACGGCCAAAAATTTAGCCGATAGCCGTAAAAATTGAAAAATTTTAACCGTTAACCGTAAATAGGGTAAAAAAGAGTTAACCGTAAAAGAAAGTGTTCGGTAGATTTGCTACTTTTAACGAAGGTGCTAAACTCACTTATGGTTGCGTTTTTTATTTCCCGGCTAGTGTGACTCCGTACGCACGTTAGGCGAAGCGCCCTTTAGGACTTAACCAAGACCTAGGCTCCATTTCCAGCGCTCTCTCCAATAACTAACTAGCGAAAGTGTGGCTTCTTTCTGGAGATTAATATTTGCAATTTTTCGGACGTCGTGCCCTCGAAACACTAGTGAAACAACACGCAGAGATGTCACTGTTTGTAAAACACGTTGCCGATAAACAATATTTCCCTGTTTTTCTCTGACGCTACGGTAGATATTGCCATGCCTATTCCCTGTACGGCGCTTTCCCACGCAATCTCGGTCGAGGCATTTCGGTGGCGAACTCGCTCGGACCACGTGACCCGAAACGCATTAGCCGTGCGGAATAATGCGGCCTACGGACAAGGCAACGGCAGACAATCGTTCCGTGCAGTCCTTCCCTATCATTAAAAACACTGGACATGGGAATTTAGTAATTGGCCGTTTTCACACTATAGCTAGAAATGGATCATCCGCCTGGGACTAACCTGTGTACAGTCGCGTCCTCCCCACAGACACCCCTTCTTCGATTTTTTCTGAGGGGAGGGGGCGGCTTTACACAGGCTATCTGGAACGGATAATCCCGTCTTCAAAAGCCAGGCGGATCGTTCCTTCAAAATTAAAACTATTCTATTTTCAAATGAAGACATATTACCTATCTGACGCGAATCATCAAACGGATAACCCGTCTCACACGAATAATCCTTCTGTAGTGTGAAAACGGCCATTTCTGTTATAATGAATGTCGCGTCCCGGCCTTGATTTGGCGTTTGCGTGTCTGCTTTTGTAAAATAATATTAGAAGTGGAATACTTTATAAAAAGTATGATCTATCTTTGTCAAAATTTTTTTAAAAGAATAGCTTATTTCATCCCGAGATGATCCGAAGACCCTTATTCATTGAAACAAAAGAAGTTAATTTTTAACTTTTTCGTTAACCGTAACTGAAAAAAATTAACCGATAGCCGTAAAAGAGCCAAAATTTTAGCCGATAACCGTAAAAGCCACCACCCCATTGAGACCCTCAAATACAAGTGGCCAATAAAATTACAACACCACTGCTAACCGCTAAAATAATCTTTTTGTTTGAAATTCTTATCGTTTGACGATTCAGTTCTCGTTCCAGCTCCTTTGTTTGTTCAAGAGCTTTCGTACTAAAAACTTATGTTTCGAATAGTGATAGTTGACAAGTGCGCTTGAGAAATTGAAATCGTACTGTCATTCCGGGGAGTTCTGACCATAGTCGTATGTTTCACTAGAATCACCTTTTTCTACATCAGTTGTAATCTGACATTTTTTTTCGTAGACTTGCTGCCCTACTACATGAGACAAAATGAACACGAGCACACTGTTAGAGGTGCTCGGTCAAATTCGAGGTGTAACAGCTGAACCCTTTCTTTTGAAGCGAAAATTTGTTCGAAAATTAGTTTTCAGCTGCCCTGATACACCATGAAAGTAAAATCTCAGTAGGATCGATAGTTTTGTAGTTTGAATTTTAGTGACGTCATGTGAAAACCAACAATAGCTGAAGTCACTGAGGGTTTGAAACCCTGACCCTGTTTAGGACAAAAAGTTCCTAAAATCATGTACAAACCCTGTTTAGGACAAAACCCTCGAGTTTATTAGCCTGTTTAGGAGAAAGGCCGTGGACACCTTTAGGATAGACTTGCGCAAATTGTATACCCTGTTTGGGACAGACTCGCACAATTTAGGACAGAGAGGTCAAGAACCACATCCTCTCCAGCGGCTCATCCCCCTGTATAGGCCATATAGGGGAGTACCCCCCGGGCAGAGCATTTGAGTACAACGGCCGCTTTTCATCCCGCCCCGACGTGTTGCTGAAACATGTCGCTTTGTGTGTTGAAACACATAGTGTCAAATTACAAGGACACGGCTTTAAAGGGCCTATTTATCCATGGCAAAAATATTTCGGTTTTGCCTTGTGCGCCTCAGAGTCGAATTAATTTAGTTTCAACTGTGTTATTACCCTGGGAAATAAGGAAAATGAGCACCAGAACACTCATAGAAGTGTTTGGTCACATTTTGTACAGTTTTACTCGAGGTGTGACAGAGCACTACAATCCAGATGAACCTGAATTCACATTCGAATCATTTGGCTACAGTCCTCTGGAAAGTACGGGACGGGAGTGGTACTGTCATCCTGTTGATGAACTTATTTACCAAGAATACAGCGGCAGAGAAGCCACAAGCTTAGATTATCTGGCTTCTTGTAGTTTTGATGTTAAAGTAACTGACGCCTGCTCAACAGAAGAAAACGAAGAAACCCAGGAAGATGTGAAGCAAAGTAAAGAACAAACCATGGCTTGGAAGCGACTGCGACCTTCCCCTCTGCAAACAGTTTTTCAATCTATGTACATTGGAGCTCTGATTTCACTTTTAATGGCCATCTTCGTAGGAACAATTTTTACGATGGAGTTGTATTTATTTTTGAAAACTGCACACAACTGTGAATATAACACCGTGAACTCAACTTCAATACAAGTACAATGGATAAGATCAGTTTCGGGTATAATTGCTTGTAGTTTTAATCATTTTTGGTTTTTTATTCTCGCGCTGTTTCTTTTTCGTCCCTTTCAGTTGACGGGGATCAGACGAAAACTTTTCCTGGTGTACTTAATTTCATATGCTTTGGACACAATTTATCGTGTTGCTCTCCAAGGTCTTGGTATTTCTCATTCCCATATTTCTAATCCATTAAGAACTCCGCTCAAGGCTTTTTTTTTCAGCAATCAGTGTCTGCAATTTTATATGTTAACAAAGTACCTCTGTCCAAGTGCATGAAAGAAATTGGTTTTATTTTTCAAAATGATAGTACCAAGTTCTTTGGGTTTGCTCGTTGTCATTCTTTGGGCCTACTTAGTTATATATCCAGCATACATGAAAGAAAATTCAAATGGGAAACTTTTAATTGCAACCTTTTCTCCTCTCCTTGGAGTTGTGGTAAAAGTAACCTCTCGTATTTGTGTTCAAAAGTTGTACATCACTTACCCGGGATACTCGTACGTCTTATTATCACCCGTCTATTGTGGCGCGGCGGTCCTTTTTCGAGTTTTGCAAGCGGATCTTGACTGTTTACAAGCCATAGCATTACTTGGAATAATTCATGGCGCTGCAGAAGTCATTGAACGAAGCACTATGGTTTTAATTGATCACATTTGTCATATGTTGTGGAAGAGAAGATCCACTCCTTGGGGAAGTTTTCGTACTCCTCGTAGTGAGAGACTAATGGCTGATATCGCTATCATGAGCATGTTGTATGAATCTGCTGCTATAGTGTCTGTGAATGGATTCGTATACTTATATCAGTTCATATATGTAAGGGAAGAGAAACTGAACAATTTACTTCTGTTCAGATTTGCAATTAATACGGCAGTTCCCCTTGCGATTGAGTGGGTGTTTAACAGCGTGTCTCTAGCGATTGAGACTCGGTATCAGAACATGGCTGTCATGGCTGTTTGGCGAAGACGATGGAGGCGACACCTTCTAGTGGCGATTACAAATGCGATTCCAATTGCTCTGTTTACAGGCGGTACTCCCTTAGATATTTTACATGGTAGTAGCGAAATTTCCAATAGGCCATGTAAAATGCCATTTACATAGAACATAAAGCAAAGCTGTTAAACAGTAGACATGCAGGCAGTCACGTGATTAATCAAGGCAGAACAAGTTATAGCGGAAGACATGCATGTTTGACCAAAGAAAAGGTTACAGAGATGTTACATGCTAGCAGACGTCATCATCTTTGTTTATGAAGTACCATGCATCTTTTGGCGTTATATTAATGTTGACGAAGTTTAATTACTCTCAAAAAGTTATTACAAAGTGCGATGGAATTATTACAAATTGCGACAGCTTAGTTTATTACAAAGTGCGATGGACAGTTGTTACGAATTGCGACAGCTTTTTTATTACAAAGTGCGACACGGTTTATTACAAATTGCGACAGGTATTACAAAGTGCGATGGATTTATTACAAATTGCGACAGGTTTTACAAAGTGCGATGATTATTACAAATTGCGACAGTACAGATGGTTTCTGCTGACGTGAATTTGGTGCAACGCAAATGCACCATTTTGGTGCACTTAAGTCTCCGCAGTAAAATATTTCCGCAATAACAGTTCTTTTCATACAAGTGTCCTAACTGAGGTTTTCAGCAGATAACATGCAAAGCCTGTATATGTTAAAAATATTGCACGGTTGAATATTTTTTTAACCTCAGCTCAACCTTTCTTAAGAGTATGCCCGGGAAAGATTACGTACCTTACTCGGTTTTAGCCGTTTTTGAGTTTTCTTGAGTTTTCAACCGAATTTATGGCAGCAAATAATTTTTAATTGGACTTAAAATGTTGCTTTTTTATATTGGCCAGGCGGTAACCTAGTAAGCTAAGGAGTGAAAAAAGTAGAAAGAAAATCGAAATATTTTTTTGAAAAAGTAGTTTTCTTGAAGGTTTAGGTTTCTTGCTAATCAACTTGTTTCAATCTGAGAGAAGACTTACGTCAGCGTTAGTTTTTACTAAGCAGCTGGTTTTCTGGCTGATATAAAAGTGGGTGTATATAACACTGAAGTACAGAGAGTATTCTACGAAATAACGTAATAGAGTCAACTCCAAGCCAATAAAGAGCAATTGAGAGTCAATAACAAGCAGTTGTCTTTTGATATCTGGGCTCTGGGCCTTATTAGACGAGCCGAGTAAGTGAGAGGAATTTATCGTAGGATTTCAGTTAAAATTATTTACATTTTTTGTCAACAAAAGGTTTTTAAAATATGCTGATATCTCAATCGAATATAAATGTACAGGAAAATCATATATGTTTCATTTAATTTCCACAATTCGCAAAGGACTTTCCTGTTGAAAAGGCTTAGTCGAGCCATTCAATGAAGCAACATTTTTATAGAAGTATGAGGGAAACAATCAACCACCCAGCGACCACTATCTGATCTTGTTTGCAGAAAATGTACTCAAGGAAAAAAGAAATGTTTAAAGCAAGAACGAGCACTAACATTTCTCAGCACCAGCTCTCAAACGCCTGACGTAACACGAGTGAGTGCTTTCGAACCCGCAACCGCTCGTTACCTCAGCCACAGTCTTTTCCCATAATTTAATCACGCGAGACAATAAGCGTCATGAATAAAAAATGGTATGCTATTAGCAGTAATTTCCCGCCTGTGATGAGTGTACCGTCAGGGACCTACCTTGTTTTTTCAGGGATACCCTCTTAACAGTAGTGTGTCTCTTCATATTCACAAGTGATTACAAATTCATACAGAAAAAAGTGCCTAATTTTTATCGCATCCCATCGATGTTACCAACTTACTAAATTTGGCATTTAGCAGATTTGATGTTTATTAGGCGACTTTCGCACCCACTATACTGTCTCGCTTTCGTAACTGATTTCATGCATGCCTTAACTTCAGTGATTATTGCTTTAGTCTTTAACAGCTAACCTCTCTGACTACTGCTCAGTCCTCTCCTTGCATGTTTAATGTCAGCTAAAACAATATGAATTGTGGTATTGCAATGTATAAGATTCACCGACTACTTTAACAGAATGAGTAGCAGTACACTGATAGAGGTGTTGGGTCGTATCCTGTTCGGTTTTACACGAGGTGTGACAGAACATTACAATCCAGATGAACCTGAATTCACTGCCGAATCATTTGGATACAATCCTTTGGAGAGTACAGGGCGAGAATGGTATTATCAACCTGTTGATGAACTTATTTACCAGGAATACAGCGTCAGGGAAGCCACAAGCCTGGCGTATTTAGCCTCTAGCAGTCTTGACATCAAAGTGATCGACGCATGCTCTCCCGACGAAAATGAAGAATCACCGGAACATATGGCTCATCATGATCATAAAGACATAACTATGGCTTGGAAGCGACTTAGACCATCTGCTCTTTGCACAGTTTGTAAATCAATGTACATTGGTGCTTTGATTTCTATTGTCACCGCTATCTTCATTGGAACAATATACATGATGGTTACTTATCTCTCATTTAAGACTGTGCAGGATTGTGAGTTCCAGCCCATGAATTCAACTTCAACAGAAATACAGTGGACGAGAACAATGTCCGATGTTGTTTCTTGTATATTTCTATATATTTGGTTCTTTGTACTTTTGCAGTTTCTTTTTCATCCGTTTCAGTTGATGGGGATGAAAGGAAAACTGCTGGTGATTTGTTTTCTCACTTATTCTTTTGACACAATTTATCGCGTAGCCCTCCAAGCTCTTGGTATATCCCACTCCAAGCTTTCAAATGCCCAAGATGTTCCTCTTAAACTTTGTTTCCTCGTTAATCAATGTCTACAAACGTATGTTTTAACGAACTACTTCTGCAAAAGCTCAAGACAGAAAGTTACCTTGTTCTTCCAAATGGTAGTACCAAGTTGCTTAGGTGTCTTGACCTTTTTTCTTGTAGCTTCTTTGATTTATCCAGTGTACAACAAGGAAAATGAGATGGAAAACTGTTGATTGCGATATTCGCTCCCCTGGCTGGTGTTTTTGTTAAAGTTACTTCTCGTATTTGCGTTCAGAAGTTATATAACATCACCCATCCGGCTTATTCCTACGTCTTTTTGTCGCCGTTGTATTGTGGCGCAGCGATCGTTTTTCGAATTTTGCAAGCGGATCTTGGAAGCTTAGTGGACATCGCTATTCTTGGAATAGTTCACGGTGCTGCAGAAGTCATCGAGCGAAGCACCATGGTTTTTATTGACCACATTGTACATGTGATGTGTAAAAGGAGCCAAGCTCCCTGGGGAAGCTTTCGTACTCCTCGTCGTGAAAGACTGATGGCTGATATCGCTATCATGAGTATGTTGTTTGAGTCAACTGCTATAGTGTCTGTGAATGGATATCTGTACTTGTATCAATTTATATACCTAAGGAGAGAGCCATTCGTTAGTTTACTTCAGTTATTTGCAGTTCACACGGCAGTTTCGCTTGTGATTGAGTGGGTGTTCACCAGCATTTCTCTAGCTATTGAGACTCGGTATCAAAACATGGCTGTAATGGCTATTTGGCGAAGAAGATGGAAGCGACA